>NC_133028.1:47045638-47198404 GCF_048771995.1 Taeniopygia guttata | reverse complement strand
CTGCTAGAGAGGATGTAATCCAGATGACATTCTCAAGGGATAGTAAAGACTTTTGCCAATTTTCCTATATTGCTGAAAGATTCACCAGGCAGCATTCCTAGCTGGGACAAAATGCGTCACTGTTAGTTTTACCTCAAATTTCCACCCCAAAGCCCCCTTTCTTCAATCTTTTGAGAATCAAAAAGGCAGCAAAGGTTCAAGTGAAGACTCCAAAATAATTCCCCATTAGTTTAAAGGGTAGCTTTGCAAAGTTTTGGTAAAGTAATTAACTGAAACTTGTCATTACACAGCTTATTTTAATTTAGTAGTGTAATGATGTGGTGATAGAGTATTACTATCTACCCAGGATGTATCTTTAGGAGAATTCCATGGGTTTTGATTTGAAGAAATAAAAGTTGTTCCAACTTAACAGTTAATAATGTAGATTTTGCATAGCAGATTCATGTCTTCATGTAGAATTACTTTTTTCTCTTAAATATTTTCCCCAGATTTTATTGTTTTGGCATTATTTGTTCTGTAGATTATTCTAGAGGTTAGGAGGGCCTTGTGTCATCAGAAAATTCTACCAGATGTTGCATCTTTGAAAAATGCACACATTCTGAATCCTTTTTATGGCTATATGACCTCTTTAAAGCATTGTGATTAGTGCCTACCTACTGCTCATAAATTACACTTTCCCCATCAGGCATACCTCTGCTTACATTTTATTTATTCATCCTGCAGTGTTACCAAATACTAGCAACACACTGAAAATGTACCCTGATAGAGGCTTATTCGTGTAAACTTTTTTGAAACATAGACTTTAGGCTACTTGAGTAAAATGTGAATTAATATATGGCAAATTTCAGTTTCATTCAGAATTCTTGGTTTCAGAATGCCTTCACAGTTGAAAAAAAAACAACCAAACAAAAACCTTGTTTCTGACATCATTAATCTCAAAAGGATTATTTTTGTTCCCTGCGGGAGCACACAGCTGAAAGGACCCTGTTCTAGTTCTCTGCTGGTATAACAGCTGACATACCTACAGTTACAACAGCACAGATTAATCCAGAATCTCTTTCCTAGAAGAACTGGTCTTTCTAGATGATCTCTTGCACCCTTGGATACTGTGCTTTAAATCACTGATTTTATTTCATTCATATCTGTTGCTGTGTGTATTTGCTTTTTCCCCTTACACAGGGTTCTGTGCTGAGAGGTAATCCCTTGGTTAGCAATACAAAAAATGAACATTCACATGAGCGAGTGCTCTTAATCTTGTCCTCTATGAATTCAGAGGTGAGATTAACACAGATATATGCATCCATCAAGCCCATCTCTCCATAGCTAGGCATTATATGAAGTATAGTAAATAAATGCAGATTTCAGGTTCTTCTCAGTAGACATCAAATAAAATAGCTGGAAGAGCACATGCAAATATCTGATTTCATTTTGGCATTACCTCACACAGTTCATGGGCTATTTTAAGAACTCTCTTTGTATAGTTGGAGCTGAGTTTGAAATAGTGCTTCAAAGTAATGAGTGGTCTTGGCAGACGGAGAAATTCTGCCAAATTAGAAGTGAAATTAGACTAGTATAGTGTTACAACAACAAGGTTAATCGGTTAAGGGAATAATTTGTGGGATAAGATCATTAAAATGTCAGTGCCAGAGATGTTCCTGGACTGCACATAGTGTAGAAGATGCTTCACTGAAAAGGGAGGAATAGGAAAGTCTGTTCTTCCTCAGTAACCGTAACACAAAGGACTTCTGCTTTTGCGCTGGTACATTCTTTTTCATTTAACAGTTATGTTCTTGGTAAAGATCAGAAAACTCTTTAAATAACCACTTCCTGGTACGTCCTTGAGCTGCTGATAGCTCAAAGGAGAAACTTCTTTTTCAAGTGTGAGAATTCTGTTCCTGATCATGGCTCTTGTCGGGACTGTTTGTGACTGATTAATATATATAAAGTGCAAGTAAAATTCTTAATGATTTGTATATGTACAAAACTATGACCAATTGGCTTTTTCTGCTGTTGAAAGTTGTCACACAGGAGCACTTAGAAATGGCTGCTTGAGTTAGAAATGACCTTGGATCTCTTTATTCTGGTACTCTGTCTTCGCTTGTGACTAATACTGGACTGAGAGGGAGACACACAAAATTTTTGCGTATGTTAAAGTAGGGCAGTTCCAATTTCCTGTGGTAACTGTATGTCTTTTACTGAAACCAATTCTAAATGTATTGTATTATTTCAAGAGATAATACTGGTAATTTTGCACAAAGTTCCATCACCATTATATAAGGAGAAATTAAACCAACTTGTCTTAAACAACAGAATTTTGCTGGCTAAAACTGGCAGTAATTGATTGTGTATGTGAGGAATTCCCAGCAGTACTTCAGTTGAAAAGTCAAAGCACTGAGTTGGTAATTTTTTCAGCTTTTACCTATCTTTTACCTCTTTTCACCTCTCTGGATGAATAGCTGAGGAAGAACTGTACCTGTAGTATCCATAGCCATTCCTGAATATCTGGCTAAGGCTGCTGAGTTTCTTTCTCAGTGAAATTGTACTTCTTATTGCTAAAAGTATGTCTAAACTGCACATCTTTGGGAGGCCTACAAGCTACCATGCCACACTGCACAGCTGGCTGATTTCAAACCCTTTTGGGCTAGAATTGGGCATGGTAGAATCCTTCCTCCTTCCTTTGCATCTAAAGGAGTCCAGGCATATGGGACAGGCATACAAAGCGTGTCCAGATTTGGCCTGGTCAGAAAAAAAGGAAAAAAAAGATAATATCCCTTTCAACACGTGATATTTGTATAATAGATAAGTGAACAATAATTTTTAAAAAGCCAGTTGTTTTGAATTTTTAGTGATTCTGAGAATGAATGTGAGTTACTAACAAGCATTTCTGTTGTTAGCTTGCTGGAATCCCTGACTGCTTTTGCACATCCATGTTAGGACTTTCAAAATGGCCTAGCAAAACTGGTTCATCTTTCATGGTTATCAGGAGGAAGAGGAAAATTAGAAAGGACCAGTTTCTTTTGGAAAAATCTTTTGACTACTGATTGTCCTACAAGGGCTTCAACAGTCCATCTGGCAATAAAGCAGGGAGAAACTATTTACAGTGTAATTAGGGAGCTCTAAAAGAAAAGTTAAAGATAAGAATATTCTTCTTTTTTTTGGTGTTTTATATTCTTTATTAATTCTGTGCTTTAATTGTGAAAATAGAATATGGTAGCAATAGGGATTTATGTTCTCTGTTAATGTGAGCTGCAGTTAAAACCTCACAAGAGCTGAAGGACAGATAAAAGAAAGTCAAACAGACCAGGAGCTCATTTGTTTTCATAACACAGTGGGTTGTGGTAGTACCTCAAATAGGACAGAGAAGAAGGAAATAGAAAACCAGGACTACCTTCAACTTGCTGGGGCTGGAGAGGGTAGAAAGCTGCAGGTAAAATTATATTCAATTGTTTTATATGAAATTTGTACCTTGGCCAGAATCCCTTATACAAATTCTTCACACTGGACAAATGTTACTATGGGGAATCCATCTTATTACTTTTTTTTCCATTTTGATGAAAAAAGTAATGATACGAAGTGGAAAATGTCAAGTAAAATTAATCTAAATATTGGCTTTGTGCAACACAATAGAAAACACATTTTACTGTGTAGTGGTGTTATTCACTGAAGTCCTTAACTACAGGTGTGCCAAACTATCAGGACATTTTTATACAACTGATGGATTTTCCTCTGCTAGAAAATGCTACAATCCCCAGGGTTTATTCTCCCCTTGGTCCATGACCTAGAAAAGTTTTAAACACTTGCTGCACAAGACTCTTCACTGCTTTTCCTCTGTGGCTATATCCCAAATGGGGATATTTTCCAGCTGTGTAGTGTGGCCCTATTCCTGCAGCGCCTGAGGATCTCATCTGGACCTTTTTGCTTACTCCAAGACAGTGGTGTGGAAGTGCAAGGCAGACCCCATAGAGCTTGTTTGGCAGCTGCAACATAAGCACAGGTACAGTTTACTTTTGTTGCATGTATGCAGGAAGTCTGTCTGTGTGTGTCCCCTATGGAAGAAGAGCAGGAATGGGAGCACCATTTGGAGTGGGTGATGGAAGCTTGCTGCCCAGGCTTCCAGAGGCTGTCCCTTGGGGGTGCCACTAGAAGATAGTTGTCCATCTGTGGTAGGGCTAAGATGTCATTGTTTTACTCTATACCAGAGAGTTTTATTAATTGGAAACTATGAAGCATATGTGCTGATGGTCTTGGGTGCTTCCAAGTCAAGCAAATACTCTTTGATGAATATTTGATGCTAAATTTGTTACCAAGGCTGATTTTTAGATTTTTGGAATCCCTTTGGTAATGTAAGCCAAGATACACTGGAAATCCTTGTGAGAGCAAGAAATCAATTCCATATTTGCAAGCCTTGGCCAGTTTCCTGTAAGTTTGAATGTCTTCCTTCTTGGAGCCTAGTTTTCTGAAACACAGCACTCCTGATTATGTGCAGTTTGGATGACAGCTTGAGAAATTTCTAAGAGTGAAGGCTGACCTACTTGCATCTTAATTTTTTCTGTGTGCTTAATGAAGATTTTCCAGTTTAGAAGTTGATTTTAATTTAATCACACATTGTCTAAAAGCTCTTTGTGTACCACAGATAGATAGTCTCCAAGTAGAAATCAAATAATTACAAAGAATATGTTTATATCAAAACAATTGAGACTGATGTGTTAGTAACACAGCTACTTCGTTACTGCTGTTTATACACACTTCCCATTGTTTTGAAAAGCCATATTGTCTCCTACATGTCACCTACAATTCTTGCTAAAGAATATTTCGGGCCCTCACTCTTATGGAGATGCATCTTCTTTATTCTTAAGTGTTTTTGTCTTCTTAAATTTTAAACTTTGGCCATGTCTATACACACACATATTAATTGTGGTCAATGTTGTATTTCAAGAATTAAAAATAGCATGTGGCCACTGCATTTAGCATTTGGTTATTTCAAGGTTAGAAGGATATGTAGTGCCTGTCAGCAATGTTCTCTGAGGTATCTTTGTTTCAAAGTCCACGCATTTGTTCATAAATAAACATTTTAATGCATATTTATTTATGTCTGCAGACATTGTCTCCCACGGGTGAGAATAGCTGGCTTACTTTCAATACACAACATTCAATTTAAATACAACTTAAGTTTGCTTCTGTTTCTCTTAACTAATGAGTAACAAGTGATTTCCCAGCCTTAATTACAGTGTTATTGTGTTTCCAAGAGGCACACTGATGTTAAATTCTATGGTGACTTAAAGCAGCTTGGTGTATCTGTGTCTAAACAGAGCAAAACACAGCCCCTCTTTATTACATGCAGCCAGTGACAGCAGCTGAGGCTTCTTTTGTATGACACAATGCAGGCAAATTAAATGTCACATCACAACTGTTCTGCAGAACTCCCAAAAAAACTAGTCATTTTTTTATCTGTTTTTTTGGAATTTTTTCCCCCCACAAACTTATTCTCTTCAGAAATGCAAATGTCAGCTCTGATGGCATATTCAGCATTGTGCAATGAACGGAAGGGGGTTGTATAGAAAGTAGGTTTAAAAATTGAGGTTCTTTCATATGCTTGAGTTGAGTGCCACAAAGTAAGAGGGCAAAGATAGGCGTGAGGCTTCTTCATTTTATTTGGTTGTTAATTTTGGGTTTTGGCATTTTCTTTAGTGCACTGATGCAAAATTGTAGGGACAATCCCATCACCTGGAAATGGGTTGCATGGCATTTGAAAAACAGCCTGTGTAAGTGAAGCAAGTCCTTTCAGAGGGTACAGATGGCTTGAAATGAAGATTGTTGCATACAAAAATCTCTCTTCCTCTTTTTATCTCTCCTTTTATTGGAAACGTATTATCAGCACTGAGTTTGAGCTTTCTTGAAAGCTTTAAAAACTTTTACACTCATATAGAACAACTTATGTTTTCCTTATGTAGCTCCTGGTGCCAGAGGAATTTATAGAGTGCTTTTAGCAGCTTAAAAGCCTGTAAAGTGTAGGATAAACCTTCCCCTTCTTTAGCACAGTCCATTACACCTTCATCAGCTGTCCTAGTGGTATGGCTCCCTGCTGTGGCAAAATGCCTTCTCCATTGTGGATGTGCTGAGGCTTGCAGATGGTTTGAGGCTTGTTCTGACAAATGTTTCTTATTTTTCATCTCACTCTTGTCTCTAGAAGATTGAAATCATAAGAATTTGTAGGAACTTTCTGATGCTTACCTGATAGCACTAGTGTGTTGAAGCCAATTTTTTATACACAATGCTACAAGAATCCTCCTCTCTTCTCCTCCAGTTTGTCACACCAGTTTACAACTTTTCAAATGTAAGATCTGCTGATATGTGCAAGTGCTGACATGTGCAAGTCTCAACCATTCTATGGTTCTTGAACTGAGTTGAGACTCCATCAACCCCTTCTTCTAGAGGGTGATTTTTGCTGCTGGTTCACATAATTTTCTTTTACCATTTGGATCTCTGTTCTCTTCTTGAAAGTTCAAATTGAAAGCCTCATAATTGTGTTTTTTCAGTGCTGTGGTGTGAATGGCCAGGAAAGAAGCTAATGGTATGTCAGAGCCATGTTTGAAGTTCTGTCTCTATAAGCTTAAAATGAAATTAAGGCTGGAGATGCACAGAAGGTATTCAGGCTCTTCACTAACGACAACAACATGAGATTTTGGGAAATCTTATTCTCAATCTTGTAGGAATTCCTTTTGACCTTTTCTTACAGTTTTCTGTCCATTTTTACAGACTGAAAGGAAAGCACATGAGTTGAAATCCTGGTCTAGAAAGCCACATGATACTATACAGTGCTTCTCTGGATTGGGATTTTAGCCCTTAAATCCACTAAAAGTTTGGTACTCAGAAATCTTTTGAAGATTACTGTGTGAGTGACCTGTCTGAAGATGGTGCTATACAGCACTAGGATCAGAAGTTCTGAGACTCTGGTTCACCCTTGTCTATCAACAGTAAATAATAATGTCTCATTCCTTGTTTAAACTGAATAATGGTGGTGACCCTTTCACTGCATATGGAAAACCTATTTCATACCTTGTGTTCCAGGCAATGGCTGTGGAATAACTTCAGAGCTGAAAATGTAGGAAAATTGAGTTTTGATACTGATCTGAACTGAAACATGCAGGAAATACCATAATCTAAGCTTAGTGGGCACTGACAATTTTTTTTTTTTAAGGACTCTAGTCTTTAATATCACCTACATTAAGAAAATATCCTGTTAAATTCATCAGTTTTCCCCCTAATGGTCTTTAAAACATTCTCCAAGAAGGTATCTATGAATGTAACTTTTTTGGTCTCAACAGATTATTTAGTGTTTTCTTACTTTTATATGTTTCAAAGTTCAATGTTTAACTGGAAAGGAAAAAATCTTTTATAGCTGGTTATAGTCCCAGGTTCAGATAGCATCTCTTAATTTGAAACTTTATTCATTGATGTAAAATAGAAGGCTATTTACTAGCATAATAGTGGATGGAATATTATCCTTTTTGACCTTAAACCAAATTATAATATTACCTTTTAGACAAATTAATTTTCTGTGATTGCTTGAAAGTAATATGTTCTAATTTTGTTATCTTTAACACTGAGAAAAGACCCCTCACTATTTTCTGAAATTAAAATCTAGTTTTATTTTAATAAAGTATTGCATTTTTTATCTGGCTCAAAAAGCCTTTAGGCAACAGATACATTTCAATGGGGTTGCCTCCCATTTACAAAGAAAGTACTGACTCAAGGCCAAACAAGTTATGGGACTGCTTTTCTTACAGCTGTCAGTGGCTATAACCAGGAAAATGGCAGAAATCTTCCAAGACTTTTGTGTGTCACTAAATCACTTTACTACTGTGTCATCTATAGCCTCTTCTCCAGCACCTTCCTTTTCATGGACAATAACCTCTACCTGATATTCTGTTTGGGTGGTCCTTTTACATATGGCAGAGAGATAAACAATGTGAAAGTTTAGCTGGTTTAAGGAACTATATTATATTACAATGCTTGGTTAGTTTAACTTTGGCACATGATCGAATAAAAAGGATAATTATATCCTGGAGTTATTCAATATTTAAACAGCTTGGAAAGAACAATCTTTAGGGAGGTGGAGGGCTCAGTTTGACTGTAGAGCTGCCTTATTTATGCCTTATGGGACTGCACTGCTTGCTGTCTTGTCTCTGATTCATGGTGCAAAAGATATAAAATACTGACACAAAGATTTGAATTAGAGTAACACCAATAACAGTATTTTGTTGAACATTGAAGTTGATGAAGGCATGGTCTCACTGTTCCACATTGTGCAGCTTCCTTTTCAGCATGTGTAAAAAGAGAAAAAACCTTTAAAAAAAAAAAAAAAAAAAAAAAAAAGAGGCTATTTTTATACTGAAAAATCAAATAAGCATTCATTCTAGGTTTATTGCCTGTCACCCTAGGTTAACTTCTTATTTCAGTTCTTACTGTTGACTTATGACTATAATTTTCTTTCAGTCTTATCTTTATAGCCCTTAAACCATCACTTGAAATTTATGGGCAGCATTTGACCTGTCAAGCATATTTGAAAATTAATGAATATCTAAATCATCCAGGCAGCTCTGAAATCCCTATTTTTAATATTTCTGCACTACTGGCTATTTCAGATGTGGCAAGATGCTCTAATCATGAGTACTTGATGGCCTAAGACAGATATCCATCATTATTTGTCTTTAGTTTTATCACCATAAGGTATGTTGCTCTGTCTTGGAGCTGTGTTTAATGTGTATTAAAGTTCACTGCACTGTACTGAGCCACAGCTTCTCTGGATAACTCTAGAACAATACCTGCACTCATCACAAAAGGCTTTGAATGGCAACCACAAGTAGAACTCCCTGCCCAGGGAGACCTATGCTGAAAGGTGGGAGTCTGTCAGAAGACCTTGAGAATGAGGAGGGTAGCAGGGCCATGTGTAAGGAAGCAAAATCATCTTTATTATTCCTGTTCTACTTCATAGGAACCACCTGGTTTTGTGGCTATAAACCTGCCTGGTCTGTAGATTTTGGTGAAACCTAAGACTGTAACTGAGGAAAAAATAGACGACTTTGTTCTTCACTTCACTGAAGCTATTCACATCTTAACTGGTAGGCAGACAAGGCATTTAGGATTCCTGATCACTCTCACCAGCTGGACATTCATAGCTTTTCTCCTAGCTGTTCTGAGAACATTTGATGGCAGAAAGCTTTCATTCTGCTCTGACTGTAACTTGGTTTTACAAGAGGATGATCTATTTGATCCAGGTCCTAACTGTTCCGCAGATTTTTTTTTAATTTTTGGAGAAAGAATTATCTTGTAAATACTTCCAAGGATGCAATCAATGCTCCTGCCATTCTCAGACCCAATTTTGCTGTACCACTAGTCTGTGTGCATATGACTGACCTTAGGCTGCTGGAAATAGAGATGTGTTAGGCCAGTTGATATGGCCCATTGTGTTCTTCCAGTTTCTGGGAACTAGCCATATGGGACTAGGCAGTAGATGGACCTTTTCCCTAAATCCAACAGCCAAGTCCCATCATCGACAGTGAGGACAACCTTTTCCTCCCAGGTGATTCTTTGTTCTTTACGCAGAGAATCCCATTCCACTGCAAGAGAACTTTCTGTGCTCCCTGAATAGCAGCAAGACTGAGCCATCAAAATCAGCTTAAAGCCCTTAAGCCCAAGATGTCACATCTGCTTTGCAGAAATTACAACAGGAAAACAACATGATTTTAAAAAGAATCATCTCAAAACAAACATTGTAAAAACTTAGTGGAAAAACATCTGCAGTTTTCGGACCATTACAGCAGTTTGTCAGGGAGGTCATGGAGCATTTTTGAATTTTTTTCCTCGAATTTATTATTGTTGCTTTATTTTTCTAACTAGCATCATTTCTCACCAAGGACATTATGCTGATGTCAGCAACAGCATGTAGCTGCTAGGCAAGGTATACAGGGTGCCTGAAATACTGCAAAGAATAGGATAATTAGGAAAGCACAATAAATATGAGAGGCAACATTTACAAGGGATTGTTCTTGTAAATTGACTTAGAGAATGGAGATGCCTGGGAGAAAAAACAAAAAGAACAAAACAAGCTAAAAAATTCCTTTCCAAGCCGCTAGAGCAGTTAGTGGAAAAAGCCAAAATGCCTTTTTACATGCAAATAAAAAATGCAAACACAGTCACATTTTGGATCAGGAAAAACAGGGCTAAAAGTATGGCTGCACTAGGAAGGGCAACATAACATAAAGAGGTATTATGCTTATATATTGTTGGCCAGGTATTGGAGCTAAAGCTGCATGGTGAACTGTCTGTGTGAGGTAGTGATGTCAAGAAGCAGAGCTGACCTGAGCTCACTAAACTTGACTGGAAATGCTCTCCCTACACTATTTTTGAGCTAGCTTGCAAAGCTGACAAGGTGTCAGTTTTGTCTCACCAAATCCCCACTTTCCTAGAGAAATGGAAGCAAGAGCAAATGCTAAGCAGGATCGCCCAAGAGCTGACACAAGACCACTCATGCTGTTAATATTTAACACTGCAAGGACTTTGGTCCTGCAGGCATTCAAAAATGCTTTATTTCTTTATGAACTCTTTCCTAGCTGGGCAGGTATGACTGAATGGCCAGTAATTTTTGCCATTGTGACAGAAATGTTCGCTCTCTCCTTCTGTCATAGATCAGAGAAAGATGGAGGATAGCCAAGGTTCACAGAAAAGCCTAAAACAGAAGAGTAAAAACATGAGTCACTTTGGTGTACTCTGGTGTATGTTCAAAATATGCTTTGTTGTCATTAGCACTTGAATAGAAGCACTGTTCCTGTGGGAGTTGAGTCTGTTGTTAAGAGACAGTTTTGTATAACAGCCATAATTTGAAATTGTTACTCATTCTTCTGTGCTACCTATGGAAGATAAACCAGCAGGGGTTGTTATAAATAATTATGTTAATTGACCAGTGCAAACATCTATACCCATAAACTGAATAGAAATGCAGTTCCTGGAGGAGCTGAGTCAGTTGTTAAGAGACTCTTTTGTAGTGCCTGGCTTAAATCAAGTGTAAACTTCTGGTGTTAAAGAACAAAGTCCTGTCCATTATTAATATTAAGCAAACCTGTCTCTTCATTTGTGATGTCCTGAATATGTGGTGTAACCTATGAAAATGCCAAACTTGCCTGCTTTCTAGTGCCAGTGTCACATATGACTTCCTTTAGCTGACAGAAGGCAGAAGCTGTCAGATTTAGACTACAAAACTAAACAAGGATTGATTGCAGTGTGAAGGATCAGTGTAAATTTTGCCCAGGGCTAGGTTATGGGAGCATTCTTTGGGATTATTAGCTCAAGGCTCTTCCTCAGACTTCACATGGCAAGTGGGAGGCCTGTAACAAATCTAGTAGGATGCGCTTTAGTTGTTTTACAGCTGCAGAAAAGAGCTGAACCATCAAACAAGCAAGATGTGGGATGGTAGTGTTAGTGTTTTATTCTATTACCCTGTAATCAGGCTACACCCACTGATGCAAAGCTCCAAGTAACTTGGCATGTACAGAATTCGTTCAACATGGGTCTGAGAAATCGTCTGAAGAGCAAGGGGGCTACTTAGGTTTGCCCAGAGTTACCCAGGTAATGCAAATGCACTCTGCAAATAGTTTGCTATGGTCAGCTCTGTAACAAGTTATGTAAATGAATGGGAAAATGTTAATAGCTCAGCCTTGATAACATTGCATAGACACAAAGCATATTTTCAGCTTTTAATGTAGCCAGATTGAAGCAATTTATGTTAGCTATTCTTGGTGGAGATGCCAAATTTCTCTATGAGTGAGCAGGGGTAGTACTCTGCTGTTAAAAAAAAAATCCTTACTCTGCTATTTAAAATTAATTTAGACTAGCATCTATCTAAAATTTGAGTATAAGTGTAGATATTTCTTTGGTGGACAGGGAATATTTCATAAGTCAAGTCAGAGATGTGATTGATCTAATTTCCAACCCAGTATTCTGTAGTTAATAGGCTTTCCCCTCATACAAAATATGCCATCTCTAATCTCTGCCAGTCTGCTCCCAGGTTGTTCTTCTATATTTTATATCCAGAGTTTGGAGGGTGTAGAAATCGTTAAGAGGCCTCTGCCAAATTCTCACCCTCCCATTGTCTTTTGTTCCTCTTTGTCTTTTATTCTCTCTCCCAGACTCATAACGTAATTCACAGTCAGCAGTAGATCATAATGTTTTCCCTTTCTGTGGTTTGGAAGTTCCTCTTGAAGGGATGCTCTGAAAAAAATCACCATCAAGGAAGAACCTGGAATGAGTACTTAAGCAGAGTGTATGCTCGTGGGAGTAGCACATGTAGTAAGCTACACTGCAGGTGATCTTTGCCTCTAGTGTTCCATCTGGAGTTGTAGGTTGGAACTCCTGATTTCTTTGGGGAGAGTGAAAAATGCCCTCAGAGAGAGAAAAATCACAGAAACACTCCACAAGTCAAAACTGGTGGAGTTTCCAACTTGTTGACTGCAATGTATTCCAAATGGAATGAAAATTCATAAAATTGCAGTTGTTCAGAGGTTTTTCACACAGTTATCCAGGTTCTTCATACTACAGAAGAAGCTGAGACATCTGAGAGCATCCACTCAAAGTGAATAGATTGATGAATTTGAAAAAATGTGTACTGGAAAATAATACAGCTGCTCAATGTTTCCACAACTTGACTTGTTAAATAAATAATTAAAACTTAAACTTTTAGATCTCATTTTTGGTATGGGGGTGATTTATCAGGAATAGCATTGGAAGGTTAATGTTAAGTACAAAACTGTCTGAGATTCCACATAATGTCTTGGGAAAAATACTTTCCTGTGCTGTGGATGTAGGGAAATGCAAACATGTTAAGGTGCTCTAGTGGGAACTGTGAATCTTCAATTACATTCTCTCTTCAAGGAATAATAGTTGGATCTGGCTTGCAGTAGGTGCTCAGAAAAATGTCAGTGAGTCCTGTTGAACTGGACCGAGGTTATTGAAACCATAAATAACTCACAAGCAATGAACTCTACCGTGAGGGAGTTGTGGTTGTCTGGTTGGGTCTCAGTGCATGAACAGGTCAGCAGAAACAACTTCAAAACCTTCCTTGCCTTGTGAATCCTGTTTGTCTCTGGCTGTAGAGTAGTTTCCACATCTGCACTTCTGCAACACTCTGTGCCAAGTCCTGTGCACTCTGTCCCTGTGAGACATCACATTGACCTCAGCTGGATGGCTCCTGTGAGTAAAATGAACACAGTCTGGGACACTGCCAGCGCAAAAACTAATAGCCACTGTAGCTGGACTTCAGTTTCACTGATATTTCAAGGTACCTTTTACAGCTGCCAAACGTGAAGTATCTGAAACCCATGTGCATTGTTACTTGAAGGCCAACAACCAGGCAGTCCTGAGGACTTGCGCCATGATGGTTATCCCAGAAAATGTTCCGTGTTACGCAAAGACCAAAGATTCCATGACTTCTGTTGTGGGCGCTCTTTCAAAATATGTTTTTTATTTCAAGAAGACAATGTTTCCTAAGAAAGCTTTTAGTGACATGTTTATTCATGTTGGTCAAATGAAAGTCATGTGGCACACCTCCCTTTCTGCTGTGGTGAGCCACAGTGTGTTTGATATAATCCCACTATCTTGTGTGAAAAAAAAGCCAGCTGAATATCAGATGTGCCTGGCTTGCATGTCAGTAAAACAGAAAGCATGTTACACAAGTCACCACACTTTGTAAACCCTATTTTTATTTTGGAACAACCCTCCCTATAACTTTTTCCAATCTCTTTTCTTAGGCATAGGGTGAACTCAGGGCTTTTCCTGGGCTAAATGTATGAAAAGAAAACATAAGCATCAGGAAAGACACCAAAATACCCTGACTTTGATGTGGCTTCCTATGTTTCTGAGGTTAGTGTACTGACTGGTAAGCTGGTTTAATACTCTGCAGTGGTATGAAAGTGATTTCAGTAAGGGACTGTTGAGTTTTCTGTTGACTGTTTTCTCTATTAGCAGGAAGTCAAAACTCAAATGGAACACCATGACTCCAAGTAAGTATTTGAAAAATCAATATGTTTGTTTACCTTTAAAATATAAGTATGACTTAATCGAAGTTATCCACTGCCTCTGAATTAAAGAATTGAAAGACCTTCATATTAGAACAGAAAACTACTTGGTAGAGTTATTCAGCTTTACTTCTCTGCTTCCTTCAGACCAGTGAGAGAACTTAGGACTGAGAAAATAAGATCCTTTTTGTGTGCATGCAAATGCATACAGAGCTGGTATGGGCATCAAGTAGGCACATCTACTAAGCTAATGAAGAAAACTGTGACAATGCTGTGCAACTGGGTAATTGCTGAGCTGACACCATACTTAACCAATTTCATCCATTTTGCTTTTTTCATGTGCATATTTAAGTAAATTAATTTTTTGTAATGTTATATATTTAGGAATTCCATTCATGGTGGCTGAAGAGCCAAGTGGCACCAACATGGAAATAGAAATTGCTGGATTAATAAAGCTCACTAGTGCATGTGAAATGGGAGTATCCCAAAATTATGACTCGGGCAAATGCCTAAAATGTAGAGTGAGAGGGGCTTTTTATGAGAACAGGGGAAACACGTGTCAGGCATGAGAAGTGTAAGGTAAGAAAAGTTCAGTTATGCAGAGGACATTGATGCATGTTCTTAAGGGGCACACAATGGCTGTACCACCTTTAATCTGAATTGCTTCACTGGTGACTGATTTGAAGGAAGGGCTGGAAAAAGCCTCTGTGTGGCCCCACTGCCCAAGGTGTGCCTTCACGGAAAGGCCTGTATGACCTGGTCAGGCAGGAGGAATATTTGCAGCAGTTTTGATTGCCCCAGAAATCTGCATCTTCTCTCAGTTGTTTCAAAGCAAATTGCATCATATTTTAAGTGCTGTTTGTCTACACACGAGCTCATTTAATCTTGGGATGTTGCACTTTCTTTCAAAGCAGAATCTGTCCAATGATGTTTATTCCTGAAATATCTATTTCACAAGATATTGCTGCCTTGTTTGCAATGGATATCCAAGTTTAAATCAGCAGGTAAAAGTGCTTGGCAACATAGAATACAGAGGAAAACTTAATTTGTTTCACCCAGAGTGACAGTGACTTGCAGTGAGCAAAATCTAAAAACTGTGCCATCCTGTTAGTGGGAGCTTAGGAAAAATCAGATATAGAGAGAGAAAGATGAGAAGAGCAAAGGCAGCAGCTCATGGGAACACCAAGATCCTTGTTCTGAATCAAGTCTGTTTTGCTTCCTTATTTATACCATGCCTGAAACTCACAAAGTTTCCTGAGAACAAGGAAATTAAGTGAACTTAAACACAGCTGGATGTCCCTCTAGGTACATTTCATTGTAATGTGCTAGTAAAAAGTGAAGGATGTTTTGTTTGACAGAAAACAGACAAAAAGAGGGAATTAGCATAATAAGTGAAAGAAGCGCACTCCCTCTTAGCCATGGTATTGTGCTATTGCTCTCTGATGTGAATGTTGCTGTTCATGATGTTCCCTGTCCTGAACATGGCCTGGGCAAAGAGCACAGGAAAACAGCTTCACAAATGCTGCCTCTGGTGAACAGAGACCTGGAATAGTCTGTCCTGGTCTGGCTTGAAGTGAGCTGCCCTACCCCTGACTTTGGAGCCTGGAGTGGCCTGAGTGGCCAGGTGACTCCTGCTGTTTGAGCATGTTTTGTCATTATACCTGCTTAAGCCAGAAATCTCAGCTGATTATGCCAAGCAAGCTGAAATAACTTTCCTTTATGGTGTTCTTGCTTTCCTATCTTCTAATCAATCTGTGCAGGCCACAGTAATTTTTCCATTTACAACCCATATGCAATTTACTTCCTCCATAAGAAGCAGGTGCTGCCACCCTTATAAGGACCCTGTCATTAGTTAATAGCAGTCTTGGGCTTGTGCTTTTAGGACAGGGATTTCTTTTCTTTCTCTACCTCTCTCATCCCTAGCCCACCAGTCCCTTCTCTTTTACTCCCTCATGGGTGCTGGAAGGAGAGGGCACAGTACTTTGTGCAGAATTTAGCTTTGGGTGTTTTTTTCAGTAAAAGTCCACTGAGGTAGAAGTGAGTTGATACACAGTAGCTGCAATGTTAGAATATTTGAAGAACAGTTATGAGCAGAGAGTTTATTTTAAATGTGAATGGATCACTTAGTCACAAGCCCAGGACATGTCCTAATGGTCTTGTGGCACTTGAGTAGTTTCATGCGGCACTTGTGCAGTTAGTAGACAGAGGAAACAAAGTGCGCTCAAAAGAAAAGCTATCTAAATAAGAGGAGCTTTACAGTTTTTTAAACTGCCAAGACTTTGGTAGTTGCAGTGTCCATGGAGCTCCAGGCTCTGTGGTTTATTCAAGCCTAACCCCAAACTGAGCAGTAAAATCAGCATTTTCCTAGGCTGAGGTGCCCAGACCATGGGAGGTGCAACGGAGCACAGTGTGGTGGGAGCAGTGCTGGGGCAGTGCTGTGCTGCCCCTGGCAGGTCTTCTGTAGTTGCAGCCTCCCCGGAGCTTCGGGCTTTGTGGCTTTCTCAACCCTAATCCTGAGTGTAACCCTAACCCTAGGCAGAGCAGTAAAACCAGCCTTTAGCTGAGGCTGAGGTTCCCAGCCCATTGGTGCAAAAGTGAAGTGAAATGTTGTTTTATAGCTGGAAGCATATCCAGAGCTGGCTGACTTGAGTGGCTCCAGGAAGTCAGAGCGGCTGGTCAAGTCTGGTTAATTCTGGAGGTTTTTTCCTTTTCTTTTTCCCTTTTTCTTTCGTTCCCTCTACCCTCCCTCTCTTGCACACTTCATCAATTTCTAATATAAAACCCAAACCATTTCCTTATTTTCATCATTTAATTTTGAACTGGATGGGAATTCTCTCTGTGTCCTCATAATGATGGGGGCAGAAAGCTCATTTATCAAAGCTCTGCAACGAACAAAGCCAGAGCAGAGCAGCATAAGCATAATTAACAAGGAAAAAATGGAGCTTGTGGCTTGATGTTGATGGATACAAAATGTGCCACAAAGGCAACAAAGCTTTGAGAATGCTTTGAACATAAAACCAGTCTCACGGGATGAACAATTCCATGCCAGAGAGTAAATTCAGGCTAAGATGGATAAGCTCAACTATCATGATGACCATACAGCTGCAGCACTAAAGGATCTAGGTCCTCATTGGATATGTTTTGGGGTTGTTTTGGGAGGGAGGAGCCAGTTTATTTAATTATTTTATCTTGGCATGCTGTAGTTGGATAGAGCATTTTTGTTATTTTTACTTTTGCAATAGCAGAAGTGTGTGCCACAAAGGGATTTGTCCATATTGAAATGGCATGTATTTGCTTGAGCTGTCATCAGCTCCGCTCCATGGAAGACCCCAAAGACAGGACAGATGTGGTTTCTCAGGCTCTGTTTGTATACATGGTCACAAACCCACTGCAGCTTCTCAGGCAGCTGAGCTCACTGCTATGGGCAGCACGTCTCACTTCTCACCCCAGCACTCCTTAGGGAAAGGAAAAGTAGAATCAAATTCCATTTGACTGCTTCTATCAAAATCATGTCATAAACAATCCAGGGAAACAAGCTTTGAAAAGTGTGTGTCTTTTCCCTGGAAAGTGTTTCTTTTACTATATCCGTATTTTTGTTTTCCTGTTGACTTAGAAGACTTTTATATTCAGTTCCTGCAAAAATGTTCTTACATATTTTTAACAATATGGTCAAGTGTTGGACTAACTAGAAACAGAGTTTCAGCATGCCCAGTGGAAATTATCTTGGATAAGAATAAACTAAACTTCTCTCCTGAATAAAGGCACAGATACATGAGTATGCAGGACAGAGCTAGAGAGTGCTGGTCCTCCTCTGTGGCAGTCCGAGCAGGAACATTGAGGGCTACAGAAACCTGTGAGACTCCTGAATTTTTGAGACTGGCAACAAGATTTAAGCAACAAAAAGGGAAAGAAATGGATATCACTCCTGCATCTCTTTGTAATAGAAACGAAAGGCTTAAATATAGGGTTGTTTCTTAAATGGTGTAAAGGTGAGGAATTTAGTCAATTTACATTGCCTTGTTATTGGTGTCAATTTTAGATGGATTGCTGCCTGGGTCAAGTAAGCAAAAAAAAACATGACTTAATCATTAACATCTTTAAGATAAAAAACATTTATTTACAGAACAAGTTGGTTGAAGGGTATGTGTAGACAATTTGAAGTGATTGTATTACTGATCATTCATTAGTTACTACTGTACAGCAGGTATTTTTTTGTGTTGTGTACCTGTTTTGTGGCTAGCATGAAAAAAAACCCCAATATTAATTGATGTATTCATAGCTGCTCTAGCAGAAACCAAGATATCTCATTCTGCAATTTCAGTGATCGAAAACTCTACACCTTAAAGCAGTAACTTTGTTTGTCATGGGCTTTTCTGATTGCTTAAGAAATAGGATAAATTTTCAAGAAAAATTATTGATCATCTGGAAGGTAATTTGGTCACAGTGTTGGAGAAAAATAATCAAATTTTTAAAATATTGTAAGCAGTAAAATGTTTATGTGCTACATTTTTTGGTTTATATGTATGTTTACAGATTACACATGTGGTAGAATTCATCTTTGTTAATGCCAAACTTGAATTCTGATTAAATTACTCCGAGGGGCCTAGGCAGGACTTGCAAATTCATTAAAGCTTAGAAATTTTCATGCTGGTCTTAATGATGAAAGTTTGCTTCTTCCTGTTTGTTTGGGTTGGTTTTTTGGGTTTTTTTTAAGTAATGCCATTAGGCTTTTCATCTACTGTAGGGAACGCTGGGCTCCAGGACAGTTTCGATGAATGGAGACGAGAGATCTCTGAAGGCTGCTCTTAGAATATAAGGTTTATTAGGGATGGTGAAAGGTCTTGCTTGGAGCTGCCAGACGCAGCATGTGGCAAGGCTTGAAGTGATGGGGGAGGGGAGAGACAAGGAGTTCTAGGAGATGGGAATTCCAAGAGGGCGGAGGATCCAAGAGGGCTTCTGGCTCCTCAGAGACCCCTTATCAGGGGGCTTCAAGGTGGGCTGGAACAAGACTTGGGCCAATGGGGTCACAGACACTTGATGCTTCAGGGGAGGGTTACAGGTGTGGGGTGAACCATACATTTGGGGGGTTGAGATGGAACAGTCCATTTGACTTTTGGACCTATCTGTAGGTGAGGGTATTGTCCAGCCAGTAGGGGCGATTGTTTTCATCCTGGCTGTACCATTGTGAATCTTTTGCCAGGCAATTATATTTATCCATCCTTCCTAACAATCTACTGTAAATTTTTGTAAAATATAAGCTTGTTTTTGAAGGTCTATTCTCAGCTAGTTTGCAGTTGCAAATCTGACAGTCTGTTTTCTTTTGCTGTGTCTCTTCTTTTCCTATTCCCACCAACAATTTCTGTAAATTTCATAATTATTTTTCTAGTGTTTATTTATCATTTTTGAGAATGAATGCAAACCATATGTTTCAGTGAGGTTATGTGACAGTATGCTCTTCCTTTATACAAAACCAGACAATTTTCTGTTTCAACACCTTTCCACAAGTAATGCTTTGTTTAAATCTGCATATATTATTTTTTCCTCCTCTGTATTGTAGTAGTTCTGTTATGATGAATATTTGGAAGAGCCAAGTCAGCATGGTGGGGTGGGAGAGGAAAAAAAAGGAGATATTGTCTGTCTAGTCATAGCTATGGTGCAAGCCATGAAATGGGAACTCATATTTCCTTTGCATACTTCTGACCTGGGAAGATGACTGTCTCTGGGGGGAGGAGATAATTTAATTTCCATTCATTTCAGCTTTCATTTTTTTGCAGAGTCAACAGATATATTTCAGTTTCTGTGGGATCACTTATTTTGCTTTGCCAATATAGCATATCTCTGCCATGGGACTTAGGTTAGACCACCTGGTTTCCTTCTCTTCAGACCCTTGGGTGGGCCTGAAACCAGTGAAAGTTAAAAGCTTTACCTAGTACACTGTCCAGTTACCCATTTAGTTTTTACTTTGATTCTTTAATGAATAACAAAATACAGCAAAATTCCCCAGGAAAGATGAGGACTAGAGGAAAGGAAAACAAGGTAGAAATCAAAGGGTTTTTGTCTTGTAGTCCATGTGCAAAGCAAGGGTTAAAAAATTGCTTACCTTTAAGGGTGGTGTTCAGTAAGTGAAAGCTATTCAGAAATGTTGTGTTCTCAACGTGATCCTTGAAGAAACAACACGGCTTGAATTCCTTAGGGAAATTAAGATAACTTCATTACCATTTAGACGGTTTAAAAACAAAAACATAATCTGTGAAATCAGCAAACCTCAACAAATTGAAAATATTTCAGTCTTCTCAGACAAATTGTTCAATTCCTAGAATGAATTTTAGTATTTTTGTTAACATTGACAGATCTCTCTTCAGTAACTTGAAACTGTGTCATTGGGTTTTCCCTGACTCAATGCAATTTTTTTTAGTAGGAGGGATTCTGAAAAATAGACATGCTATTTTCTGCCTGTGTATGTGACTTACAGACTGCCATGTTCTATTTAAAACATTTAAAACATATAAGTTACTTGTATATCCAGAAATACTACTATCTCTTTTCAATGAGAGCACTGTTCCTCATCAGGCAAGTCCCATTTGATTAACACATATACTTGATGACCATGTACTCCTGTATATGTCACTGCAAGCAAGTGGTTCTGAGTACATGAGGAAAACATGTTGCACTTTGGTCAATAAGCAAGGTGGCTGTCTTTATGCTAAAGCCCCAAATTCATTTCATACTCCAACCACCAAATTTTGTTGGGAAGAGGAGGAGGAACCTAGAACAGGAAAACTCAAAACTCAAAAATCAATTCTGTAGCACCTCCCAGCTTCTCTGACAAGACTTGTATCCATATGGAGATTAGCATGTTTAGGTAAGAAATCTGGGGCCAATTTGTGGACATCCAGTTGGTGCTCACCTACTGCCTCACAGGTGTGGCTGGCTGGTTTGATATGTGTAAAATGTCAAATGTGGTTGTGTGCTTGACATGTTGCAAGTGAGCTCACAGTGGAGGTAGAAATGAGGATATAACCATGGTTTACCATGGTTTTCTAGAATAGTTTGGAAATGTCTGGTTTGCATTTTCCTCCTTCTGGCTCACATGAAATATGGGCAGTTTTTGGCTCCAGAGAGAGTTATCATAAGGTGATAAGCACAAACTGCATATCAGCACTGACCAATGCTACAGCTTTTTTTTGTATAGCTTTTTGGTTTTAACCAAATGGACTGTCACTTTTTTGAAAGTAAATGGTTTCTTACATCTCATAGTAGGGTCCATTACTCAGAATTATTCAAATGAAAGGAAAATCTAATCAAACTTTAATACATAAATCCCTGGTATTTATTCTTCTTTCATGAGGCACATTAGATGCTTGAGTCAGTGAAGTAGAGGCACTGTGAGTGCATTTCACTGAAGAACCATACTCCCTAGAAAATCAGTCTTCTGAATATAATCTACAGATACCTTTGGGTCAGTAGGACTCTAATATTCAGGAGTAATGGAGCAATACTGAGCATATTGGTGCCATATCATATGTCTGACCCTAGAAGACAATGAACTGGGCCATTTGGAACAACAGCCAAACTCTAGTGGGAAATAAATGCAGCTGCTTCATTGTGTCAGCTTTTGGACAGTCAGTACCTCCTGACTCTCTTGTTCTAACAGAAATCTCTCTAAGGTGGCCAAGTAGTCATCAATGTGCAGCTTCATCCTGGGTGCAGGTTTCATCTTCCTGAGTGGGATCTAATCTAATGTAACCTTAATATTATACTGACAATAGGAGGTTTGGGTGCACTTGCGTGGCTGTTTAGTTTTATTTGGATTTTGATGCTTTCCTCACCCTCCATTACTTTCTGGGAATGTCTTATAGGGTAAATTTCTTAGAATTTAAAAAATACACATGTAATACCTTATTTAAATGCTGCTGGAGGTCTGCAACTGCCCTGAGGCATAACTCAAACATACAGAAGTATTAGTGATCAGTGAGGAAGCAATAACTTGCTACGTTTGGAATGTACAAGTATGCTGAGATCAGGTGTTCAAGGCACTGGCTTTTGTGTGCCACTCAAATTTCTGGCTATACCTGAACAAGTTTGCTCTCTGGACTCATGTGTTTGAAAACTTAATAGTAACTGCAGGAATGGATTTTCTTGTGTGTATTCACACTGAAACTCATGCTGTAAATCACTGTGGGTGTAGCATTATTCTGTTATTTGGAACAAGGCATAGTCTTATTAGAAAACTCTTTTTTGTATTGGGGAGAAGCTTCTCTCAAAGTTCTTGTAACTTCTAGTTTGTTTTGGCTTTTGGTAACTTCTAGTTTGTTTTGGCTTTTGGTTTGAGTTAATGACTTTTACTCCAGCAAAGATAAGACAGCATTGCCCAGCATTTCCCCTCTACACGCT
Source organism: Taeniopygia guttata (assembly GCF_048771995.1). Lineage (NCBI taxonomy): Eukaryota > Metazoa > Chordata > Aves > Passeriformes > Estrildidae > Taeniopygia > Taeniopygia guttata. The sequence goes on along the minus strand of NC_133028.1, from coordinate 47,175,941 downwards.
GAACACTCACGAAAGCTGACTTGAGCTTTCTTTGCGTAATGTAGAGTCAGGTCATAAAACTCTGTGAAGTTCTGCTTTCAGGGTTGCCACAGAGAGTGATGAGGATATAAAAAAATGTAATTAGTGTTGTCTTGTCCTATAGCTCCTCATAAAAGAAATATACGTTATGAGGGTTTAAAATAATGGTTTCATGTTCCTTTGATTGTACAATGATGTAACCAAAAGATTGTATGTTTTAGTAGCTGAAAGTAGAAAGAGGATCTATGAAAGGCATTTTGCTTTTTTTAGTGTGATTACTAAGTAATTAATGAAGTCAAGGCCTGTTCTGATTTTGTACTATTGTAAACATGAACAGGAACCAGACTTTTCTTATAATGAATGTTTTATTCAATATAAAAGAGGTAAATAATTATTTGGTCAAAAATGTGTTTTGAAAAACAGACAGTGAAAAACTAGATATTGTATTAGATTTGATACTATGTGGAGCACATCTAGTGTCCCTGATGTTATGGATTTTTGTTCTTTAAGAGTAGATATGTACCTTTGAACCTAGGAAACAAGTATGATCATTTCTTAAATATTTTTTCATGTTGGTATTTAGCAATGAAAAGTGGGGAAGCCGTAGAAAGAATGTTTGATATAAAATGATCTTGTCTTTCAAGAGTATTAGATGTGGGACACTTCCGTTTGTTATTTGACCACCCTACCTTAAATTATCTGGGTCCTAGACCCTTGCAAAAAGGTAGGAATTCCCTCTTTCTCTTCTCCCCAACTTCTTCCAGAAGAAGCTACCTTGCTGAAATATTACTGGAAGCCAGAGGTCAGAAGTACTCTGTGCAAATCCTCTGTATTCATCTATGCATTGGGAAATGCAAGGCAGGAGCATAAAACATTTTAATCCTGGTCAAGCACGCATACCACCATTGAAGATTACATATTCAGGTGTGGAATCTGCAATAAAGAGAGAAACAAATGCACAAGTGAAACCACATGAGACCAGGCTGTTTGTGCTCCAAGGCTGGCAGAAAGATAGCCATGTCAAGCAAGCGAGGTGCCTTTTAAGTGGTGGGCAGTCATCCAGTTCGAGACATTCTACATCAGTTGAAGTGTCTACTTTTATGGGATAGAAAATTGAAAGAAGATTCCCAAGGTAATGACAGAATGTGTCATAACTTAGAAATGACATTTTAAAAAACAAAAAAATATTCTTTGAATTCTGCTTGAATGCACATCACTCCTTCTCTTATCTAAGGTGGAAGGATGGTTGTCGCTATAGGACACGAGAAAGCAAACGCGAGCCAATTGCTACCTTGCAAGGCAAAAAAGAGAGCGTTTATTTTCTGACTCCAACTTTTATACTTCTCCAAAGGTGACAGTGGATTGGAGAGTGAACGGGCCACCTCTCCGAAGACATTGGACAAAGCACTAGTACATCAAGTCTCTCCACCCCCATGGAGGAATGCAAAACAATACATTATTTACAGAAACTGTGTGGGAAAGTTTCCTAATAGAATGTAAATTCAGAAGGCTTAAGAAAACTCAAGAATCAGGGCGACAGATGGTGTTATGATTTTCATTTTGTTAAGACACCTCACACCTTTCTTGTAATCACAGCTCATGCATTTGGCACATTACAAGCAACTGATTTGGTTCACTTTTGTGGAGGAAATGGTAGGTGCTCTAGAGGAGCTGTTAAGGGCTGATGCAAGTTTCCCATTGGTGGGGATGGAATGAGAGGACTACAGAACCGAATGTGCCCCTGTGAGCAGAGTTCTTGGTCATCCTGCTGGCTTTACAGACATGTTGATTGGTGAGTTGTACCCCTCAGTCTTGGCTCTGCCCAAATATTCATTCCCCCATCTTCATTTAACTTTACTATTTTAACACCCCAAAGAAAAAGATCAATTTAGAAGTTTTTACTTATAATAGAAATACTTTATTTGCTTTAAAGAAATATTCTTTCATCTATTTCCCATCTAAAACTATTCAGCTACAGCCCATTAGTGTAGCTACAGCAAGACAGTGAATTATTTTGTAGATGTGTGAGTGTATGTCTGCAGCATTAACTGCTCAGTAGCAAAGCAAATGTGTTGTGAAGGTAATTGAAGAGGGATTTCTTAAATAGACTTGAGCTCTCTCATATTAAAAAAGCATTAAATATCAGCAATCTGTGGAGTGGTGAGGAACTTTAAGCAGTGTGAAAAAAAATCTCACTATGACCATAAAGTGTCATGTCTTATATCAAAGAGCCTTTCCAGAGCAGTTCCTCTTGTGAATTTCTCTCCACATCTAACAATGTTTCTTGTGATTGCCTCTTCCATTCCTGTTTGTCAATGATTGAAAGGCTTCAGCTTAATTCAGCAAAGAGGGAATTATCCTTCTTGAGTACAGTAAATTTAAATTGTGTGCTTCACGTATCTTAGCCTTTCCAGCAGTTGTAGGTTGGCTTACATTTTGATAAAGCCACAAGTATTTTGAGGAAGCACAAAGGTAAATTTCAATTACCTAGAGAAACTACTGCAAGCAAACATATCTTTGAATGGAAGATCATTGAAGTTGATATTTGGTTCTATATTATCATAGCTTTATAGACCTTGGTAAAACAAACAAGCAGCAATGTGTGATGGTGATGTAGGGTCATTAATGTTCAGTCTGCCTCTGTGACAGCGAAGTACAGAGGTGGATAGTAGGGGGAGAAAAGTAGTGATGTCTGTAGATGTTTTGTTAATTAAGAAATGAGGAATTGGGCAATGAGACTTTGATGTATCCTCTTTAATGTCCCAGGGTGATGTTATGGTGTTTGTATCTCCAATCATGTGTTCTGTTTACGTTTGATATTATGTTCTGTGCTTTCAGAACTGACTCTGAAAGTGAAGGTTTGTTTTGCCTTGTTATCATCTGATTCACCTCCCCCCATGGTCTGTTGTCTAGAAAAGGCTAGGGCTGGCTGGCTTTGCTTTGCTTGCTTGCTTGCTTGGCTTGCTTGCTTTGCCTGCTTTCTTGCTTTGCTTGCTTCCTTGTTAGGTTAGCTAAGCAGTCCAATTCTTTCCCTGGACTGTTGCTTTTTCCTTTCCTCTTCCTGAATACCATCCAACCTGCTCTGGACTGGATCTGGGAAACACCAAGGAACACCAGGAGCCTGCATTTTGTGATCTGCAGCAGCCATCCCCAGTGCTGGAGAGCAATCCCCAGCGTCCAGACCCGGGCGACCACTCCCAGGAAAGACTTTCTGGATTTGTTCATCTCTTCAGAGGGGTGAAAGAGTTTTGTTGTCATCTGGTGTTGTTAATTGTTTTGGTGCAGGGGAGTGCTTTGTTCGTTGAATAAACAGGTTCTTTTCCACTTCCCTCTCAGAGGAAATTTTTCCCTGAACCAGGTGGGTGGGAAGGGGCCGTGGGGGTTTATTTCCTGGGGGCTCCTTTCAGAGGGTTTTCCCCAAATTTGCCCTAAACTAGGACAGTATTCGATTGTGTTCACTTATGATCTGATTACGTGACTTTTAAGGAGCAAAAAATGCATTAATTCTCGAGACAGGTGGAGCGCACAGACTTTCAGAACATAGGATATTGAAATGATGGTAATTTCTGGGGGTTTTCATTTTGTTTTTGGTTGATTGTTGGTTGTTGTTTTTCCCCAAAAATTTCTAGATTGATTTTTGCTCCATAGGAATTGTATCCTAGGGTTTCAATGTCTTGGAAATATGGGGACTTTCCAATATCTGCAAGGCAGATATGATTTTTGCCTGCTTTTTGTCCATTAAGAAGTAGGTCTCGTGAAACAGGGTTGTTGTGAAGTGGGGATTTTAAGCATGGAGACTATGAGCTACATACATACATACTCATGTGTCAGCTCTTATAGTCTCTCAGTCGTTATCATAAGCAGGGATTTGATAATATCCTGAAGCCTTCCTTCATCATTATTGAATGATATTTTTTGTTTTCTTGTTTGCAAAATGAACCTTCTTAATCATGGTTAACCTTATAAGCAGCAAAGCACACGTTAAACCTAGTTTTTAGAATCTATACTTTGAGTATTCCAGCTGTTACTGGATATGTTGGCCATTCTTTTAAGTACAAAAGCCATGGTTGTGAAGTTAATTGTGGTATGTTCTCAGACACATAGACTGTAGCAACCAGCAGCACACTGTGGCTGATCACTCGGAGGAAGTTAAAAACTACCACAATCAATAATGGTCACACTTTGCCACAGTTCAGACCTCTCTCATTTCATCTTCTTTCAGATCTGAGTGCTGATTCCTTTTCTGTCTCTGTTTAGCTATCAAGACAATAAGAAATGTTTGGATTGGGTCATTCAGTTCAAGTGGAGGGCAGTGAGAGCATTATTGCGAGCTTCCCTTTTCTTAGTGGGAAGGAAAAATGAAGTAAAGGAGCTGGTCTAGTGTGGTGAGTATATGTGTGTGCATTACAATGGGCCTTTTTTTGATTAAAGGTAGCCAATAAGAGGTTTCTTAAAATTTTAGTGGAACTGACTTAAAAAAAAAAGATTCACAGGCCATGCTACAATTTCTTCTCAATGTCACAAGCAAGGTTTACTCATTCCTCTGAAATGGTGTCAAGACTGTGTAGAAGGGCAGTCATTTTTTGCCTGTCCCTTTTCATGGCTGTCTAGATGGAGTTAAAATCTGAATAACTTGACCTTAATTGCAACTTGAAGTATAAAGAAAGATGCAGTACTATGTTTTCTGACAACTCCTAAAGAGTCTTCTGGTCCTCAAAGCTACGAACAGGGTAGCTGTTTTGCACTGAGTGCTGCTTTTGAATTCCTGGGCAAAGCCTGGGAGCCAAATAAACAGTTGAGACTGTTTTTTATGTCTAACACCTGATACATACCTCCTGCTTTTTCCTCAAGGGTAATGACTGCTTCTTATTTACTGCTTAGGAGTGGATAATTAATTAACAGGGGTGAGAATGTGCATGCATGACTAGACATTCAAAAATCTCAGAACTAATTCCTGGGTTTAAATAACATTATTTTAGTATATAAAGCAGCCTTGAACTGGAAAAAGTTCTATTGTCAAACATATGTGCTAAAAGTTTTATGTCTATGCCATAATTTATTTTTATTGCAAATAGGGCTTGTCTTGCTCAAGGATATTTAATCTCTACCAGTAAGAGAATAAAATCTTTGTTATAGTTATCTGTGACACTTTATTGCATATAGTATTGGTATTTTTTTTCACAAGCCATCTTAGTAACCAGTTTAGGTGTATGGAGATAGGTACATGAATAGGACTGAAGAGCTTTTTGCTTAACTCTTTTAAGATGATCTTGGTGGTGTATATGACTAGACAAGTAGTCAGAGCCACCAGTTTGCCATGTGATGTTCCCTTTGTACTTAAAAGTGATTAATGATGCCTATATTTAAAATATGTCTCCTAGAGCTATGTCTACTACTTTCTTACTAGTAGAATTTTCTTCTTAACTTATAAGAAAGATATGTTATGACTGAAGGATTTCTTACTTTATTTTGTAGGATTCTTGGTGACATTTGACTTGAAAGCTACAGTATAAAAATTCAATGAAGAGTCTTTCTGTAGGGGTGAATCTCCTTATCCTGTGTGTATTCAAAGGCTCTTGATAATTGATAATTAATATCCAAGACACAGGAAGTCATGAGTCTGTGGCTGAAGACTAGAGTTCCACCAGAACACTCTGAATGTTGGTTTTAGTTAATTAAGCATTGGAAAATGTTGGTTTTAAACCTCATTGTTCTTGCATGATCTTGTTTCATTGTTGCACTCTGCAAACATTCTCTAGAGAGCTGTATACTGAGAGCTTGTCTGTGACACTTCTCTGGCTGTGTTTTTCCAAGCAGGCTGTTGAAGCATGCATGAAAAAGCCAGGGTGAGCTTGTAGGGCAGCAGGTCAAGCACCGTCAGTCATGGACTTGTGATGTGAGAGTGCTCTCTGGGCTTGGCGGGCCGTGTCGGGTTCCAAAAGGATCCGTCGCAGATGTTGCAATGGTGTTTATGACATAATATTTCTTCCCAACACAGATCACTGAAAGTGGCCATCAGTAAGTGTATGCATGGGGAAAATTTGCATGTGTGATTTCATGAGGGAGGCAAGTCAACCATCACATGCTGGAGGAACTTGGCCAAGTAATATACATAAAACTGCGCTCTGTCTCGGTGCTATCCCAAGAGGGCCTGCATGCAGATGTTAGTGGGGCATTTGCAAAATGAAATCCCTTCGAAGAGAGCTAAATCAAAGCTGCACTGCTGAGATGCGAAGCTCAAGTTCTTTGTGGCACGGTTTCCTCAAGCAGTTTTTATAAACACTTCCTAAACTTTTTATGAGCTATGAAAACAGTTGGGGAAACTGTGGAGCCACAGAGAGGTCACATGCTAAGTACATTGCCGGAAGATACTCAGTGAAGTTTGAGAACCAGCAATTCTCTGACAATATTGTGGACATGTGACAAACCTCTCTTCATTGTCTTCTGCTTAACTATTTTCATTAAGACTTATCTGTTGGTATATATTTCTCTAAAGAAAATGCTGTACTCACTAGACACTTACCTTAATTTCATGGGTTTTTTATTTGACACCATAAATTGTCCTGAATGAGAAAGTGAAAACTGATGGGTTTCTGCTTGTGCCAGTGTATGGTCTAGATTATAGAAATATATTTCATTAATAAACAAAATTATTTTTTAAAGTGTTATTTTCTTATTTGATTTATGTTTGTAATTTCCATAAATGCCAGCAGCTTATATTGTGGTCTCCCACTCCTTCAGTTACTGGACTTTCTACTGACTTCCTTTGGGCTGTCTGAGAATATTGTTTGATGTGACTGGGCAGAAATTATTCAGTGTGCCAAAGCATTCTCTGTGTTGAGCTTTAGCTGGCTTTCTCTGCTGTACATGTTTCTCCTGGACATCTCACTGATGGTTTGCTCATATCAGATCCATTTCACTGCACTGTGAACAAAGCTGTACTCTCTGAGAAGACTGCAGTGCTTGGAGGCTCCCAGCTCACTCTCTTTCTGCAGTGTGTCTGTACAGGGAACTTTGGCAAACATGGCATGCTTTATTTTAATAGAGAATAAACTAAAAGCATCCAAAGCTAAGTACTAATCTGAGACAATTCTCATAGTGCTCATCTGCTCTGTTTTCTTGAAGATAAGGCTTTGAAATGTGCTAAGTAAGCTAAAGGATAAATCGCAGATGTTGGCAGTTTCAGGAGCAGAAACTGTACATTAGGAATGGTTTATACTCATTAACAGAGTTTATACTATTGAGCTATGTGGTTAGCCATCACTTTCCCCTCTAATTTTTGGCCTTACTGCAGAAGCAGTGATGTTAGCTGTGGCCTTTCTTCACCTATAAAGGAAGGGGAAAGCTGGAGGAGGGTGAGTAAGTGTCTTTTGGAGTGATGTCAGAGGAGACTTAATCATCTTCAGATTGGTGCCTGTTATGTCAGTCTGTTAGTAATTAGGACAGACCCCACTTGCCATGCAGGATAGCTTTGGAGTGCCTGCTCCCCACCCCTGAGGAGAGCCAGCGTGGGGCCCGACTGATGCACAGCTACCCTCCTGGATCTTTCTCTGAAGTTCAGATCACAATAAAGAAAATATTTGGGAAGGCGAGGGGGAAGAGCCCACCCCTGTAACAGCTCTGTGAGGCAAAGAACCCTGTGCAGCTATTCAGGAAGTCATATATTTTAGGCAACTTGGTCTCAATATTAAGCTGAAACAATACTGAAATTTTCAATAAGTGACTTCTAAAAGAGCCATGACACACTATGCAGAAAGATGAATATGCAACAAACTGGGTAGAGAGGCTCAATTTCCTTTCACGCATAAAACCTATTTTTTTCTTTGATTATTATCAAAAATTGATATGTGTGAGAAAGAAAAAGGTAGTATATTTGGTCAATATTCTCCTAATTGCTTTGCTCCCTGTATGGTTCCTTTACTAGTTTTTCCATCTACTGTAGTCCTTGGGACTTTTGCTCACTCAACAAGCGGCAACTGCCACATACTGAAACACATGTAAGTATATTTATATCTCTCTGACTTTCTCCAAGATGCTCAGGCTTTTCCTCAATTCTTGCCTATTGAAGAGATTCATAAATCAAAGGAAATAAGATACTCAGTGGAACCTTGGTGAGTGGTTGGAAATCTCTAGGTGAATGCATATGGGACTGAAGCATTTGGGAAATAAATTTTTGAAGCTATGGCTGTTGAACTGAAATGGAATGTTGAAGGTGAGCATTCATGCTTAACTCTGATGTCAGTGTTTGGTATCTCAGTAGCAACAATTCTTTCCAAATCATCCCTTTAGAGCCATTTGGCAATACTGACACAAACTTTTGAGAACCCAGCCATGCTTCAGCAAAAGTCAGTGGGGGCAGAGATCCGCAATCTGCATTTTCTGTGTGATTTTTAAGTATTGATGCAAATACATGAAAACAGGATTTAGAGTAATTCTAAACAAGAAGGTTATGCACCTAATTACTTCTGAGATCAAAGGAGAAATATGTCTCTTCACTTTATTCTTTTTTGAGGACCTTACAAGATCTTTTCTTGTATCTGTGGATATCCCAGTGTTTTTTGAAAATCTTTGAATTAAGTTCTTCAAACTGTGGAAGGCTTATAGGAGATCTCACAAATATTTAGGGACTCTATGTCCTGCCACACCCACAGGAATCTTAGTTTGAAATTGTTTCCCCTGCTTTTGCAAATATGATGAGAATGAAGAAAATGAGTGAATCCTGTAGTGACAGAAACCACCCCTGGCAAGCCTTGCTTTTCTCTAGAGCTGAAGAAAATTAAAATCATACACAAGTAAGTCTATGTGTATCTATAAACATCTTGGCTGCTTGGATCCCACCATGCAGGGAGAGGCAGGAAGCTGACAAACATGAATGATTTAGGGAGGATAGAGTTGTTCAATTTTATACAGAGGGCAAAGGGGAAGACAAAAATTACTACTTGAACATGACTCAATTTTAACCTAAATTGAGTTTTGAATGCACCCCCGTTGACGTCAGTGAGTGTTTTATCATTGGCTTCCTGGAGAGCAGGATAGCGTCTCCTCTGTAAACAAGAGAAATGTGAAGGTTTTTTCTCCTCTCTGTTTATAATGTTTATTTGTGGTCCTTACCATAGCAGCCTAAGCACCTACACTAATGTGACTGGAGTAATTCCTGTGCTATGCCTGTGAGTCAGATGTGGTGGTCTGCTACTTCAGAGGATGGGAAGTGAGACACAGAAAGTTTGTGATGCTGTCTCCAGTAGATTGCACAGAAGGAGTCTGGCTGGCTCTGCTTGCCTTTTTGCGAATTGGAATTGGCAGACTACTGTAGCTATCCTCAGTAGAATTTAAATGTGAAAGCTGAACTTGGAGGTGAGAAGCCTTGAATATTTTCTGCGGTAAACTCTGGACTGCTTGCTTCATTGTTTAACTGTTGACTTCATCGCTTAAGGAACTCAAAGCTCCTACTCTCTCCAGCAGAACCAGGATTTCTCCCTAAAGATTTCATTCAAAGGCCATTGAAAGAGATTTTTGGTCTGTTCAACTAAATATGGGTCCAAACCCCTCAGTTCATTCATCAATTGGCTGCCCTGCTTGTGCTAAGGCTGACATTTGCTTCAGCTTTTTTCCAGCATATTTTATATGGAAAGGCAGTCCGTACCTTGACCTCTCTTTAAGGCATCAAATTAAGGCAACTGAGACCAAGTGGCTTGGATAGTGGTGTGAAAATTGGAAGACCTTGGCTTTGCTTTTAGGTTTTACTGCCCATTTTAGACTTAGGGAGAAGTTAACTTCTGTTTGTTGTCCCCTCCGTAAACAATGCAAGTGTCAATCTTATTGCAGTAAGTGTTGTTTTGGTGGCATTTTCTTTCTCCCTAATAATTTATTTTTATTGTGATATCCTCAGTAGAAAAGTACACTTGGATATTTTCAAGTTCAAATTCTTATAAAGCATTTAGAAAGCATAGAAAACATAATGTCAACTATTTCTTTGCTAAAGGTTGTTGAAGTTTGCATTCAGGGGATATTTAGACCACAGAAAGTAATAGCTTTAGGTGCTCTGTGGAGTTCCAAGTTGTAAGAGACTAAGCCATAATGTGACTATACCGGCATTTTCTGGTTTCCATAAAGTCAAAAATAACACAAGAGTCAGTCTTTTTTGTGACTTTTCATATGTTGCCTTTTTGGGGAAAACCAGTAACTCGCAAACACTTGAAAATGGCCAGAAAAGAGGAAGAAACTACTTGGGAAAATAAAGACGGTGATTTTGCTTGGTCACTAGACGGGAAGTCTTTATCCGACGTGCTTATATTGGCTGAAGGGTCTATAATTTTTTATTTATTTGCTATGTTTAATACCTTGGAAAGCACCGTGACAAAACTTAGTGTTCATTTAATGTATGCTTGGACAGAGTGCAGACATGACATTGCTTTACTGCTTCTTTGTGTATATCTTGATGTGAAACATTTATGACCTTTATTTACAGCTCCTTCTTATTTGGTATTCCAGACTTGTAATATAATTTATATGCATCTGAATCATAAAGTACTACTCACCACTGTTCAATTCTTCTTGCCCAGTTTTTCTTTTGCCAGGAAATGTCATTGTTGAACAGACTTTGCCAAACCCTGGTAGCTGCAGAGAAGCTGCTTGGGATGCTTGAAAGGAGCTCTAGTATAGCCTTGGTGTGGACTTTTTGTGTACATGAGGTGGTTTTGGTTGTAGTATTGTTGTTTTCCTTGGAAACTAAAAGTATTTGAAATTGGTATAGCTGATATTCTTAGCTACTTTTTTTTTTTTTTTAATTAGGAATGGGTGCAGAATGAAGGTGTTATAAATTCATTGCTCTTTTATATGGGCTTTGACTGCTTTACAGTCCACATGGGACAGTAAAAAATGATAGGGTATCAAGTTAGAAAAAAGGTATTAAGATAAAATATCTAGTTGCTGTCCAGCCCCACCATGAATGAAATATTGTGACTTTCTATCTGAATTTTCAGCTACTATAGACTATCAAGGATGTGATGCATGTGTAAATTTATGAATGACTTTGAAGTATCAGACAACAGACACCCTTGCCTCTCCCACTAAAGTTACCAATTTTACCAGGGAACCTTTACCAGAGGTTGATTCCTCTAAAAATTATTTTTATTTTTAAACCAGAAAGTAGCCTCACCTATCCTACTCCTGATTTTTTTAACATGTTGGCCAATTAATGTCTTAATTGAAAGAAGACATTACACAGAATTCATCTGTTTTTTAGATTATATGCACATAATTTATAACATATGCTGAATTCATAACAGTTATGAGTGAACACTTTCAACTCTTAAAAGCATTTGACACTTAAATTAACAGTGTCTCCACCGTAATCCTGCCTCACCCACAATATTAGATGTTTTGCTTACAAAATACATACCCTGTTTAAGACAGAGACACCATCTGCAGTCTAATCTAGGCAGAGTAACTTTCAATACAAGAAACTAGTTTATTAACATAGATTTTAATTATATGAAATGAAAAGTATCTAGATATTAGTCCATATTCCTCAAGAAAAGCAATTTTTTTTCTGTTTTGATGCTGATATCATATTTACTGAAAGATGGAATAATTTCACCAGAATCAGTAGAACAGACTCAGTGTAAGCTCAGTGCAAAACTCATGCTGGACCTTAACTGTTAAAATTCAAATATTTCATCCAAACCAGAGAATACTTCTTAGGAGCAATTTAAGTTATGGGTAATGAGATAAGACTCAAGTGCTTCCCCTTTTTTTTTTTTTTTTTTGAAAAGTGAAAATTGTATCATAAATGTCAGTTTTGTATCATAAATATCAGAAACACACTTACTTCTTTGAGTGGTACTTATTCCCATAATAAACATGCAAAAAATTATGAAAGGTACCCTTCAATAATTTTTCCTTGATTAAAACAATGAACATTCACTATCCAAAGCCTATGTGAACAGCAATGTTGTCATTGCCACCTGTATCTTCACAAGGAACAGAAGAGGGAGAATTCCCCAGCAAAGGTGGCTGGCTCTTGAAAAATTCTTGGGAGAGATGAGCAGTCAAACAAAATGAAGAAAACTTGCAAAGACATCGGGTACAGATGTCCATGGTGTGGATTATATATGTTTGTACTTCTCATTCCTTGCCTTTGAGACTGTGAGTGAGAGTTGGTCTCTTGAAAGCTCTATCTATCACTGCAAACACTCCGGGGTAAATCTCACTATAACTAGGAAGGAAATTCTGCAGATGAATGTTTTGGCTGGATGCCTTATGAAGAAGTAGCTGAAATATTGGTCTACAGAACTTCCTTTCCTCAGCTTTGTTCAACCTGTTAAAGTCCTTACTCATAAAATATCCAACCCACGATTCGCTGAAATTAGATCTGCAAACCTGGTAGTTCCAATTGGAGGATAGAATGGTTTAAAGGGCTGAGGTAAATGGAGTATCCTGTTGACTAAGAAAAATTAGTTTTTCCACAATGAAGAGTAAATTTGAATTTTTTAAAGGAAGCCAGAAGCACTTACAGAAAGGTGTTTTTAAAAAGTAGTGTGAAAGTAACAACTGAAGACACACCCAGTCATAAGACAGAACATAGGAAGAATGGATACATTTTCTGTTTAGTTTTCAACTTGCTTTTCTTCATCTGATTTTGCTGAGTGTTAATACAAAACCTCAGAAAAGAAAATGCTACAAAATTTCCATGAAAATGTTGTGACATTGTAAGATTCTTTTTTTTTTCCCCCCAAAGAGGGAGAAGTTTACTAAATAACATGTGGCTAGAAGAGTGGTGACCATGGGGACTATTTCTCGCTCCCAGCTATGACAGGGTGCATCATCACTGTTCTTAGGATTGGTTTCTGAAAGGTCATATAAAGAAATTAGAGATAGGAATGATGATGGATGGTTATATTCAGAGGTTAACTGAAAGGATCATACCATTTCCTTAACTGTAAGAAAAATTATTAGTATGGAATGCTTTTCAAAGGAACCTCCATTCCTCTATGGTATTTAGTCCAAACCTCCTCCACATTATCTATTAATACTTTATCTTTAAATCTAAGCCTCATCCCTATTGTCTATTAATAGTTTATCTTTAAATCCACTGAATACCAAGCTCATTATTTTACTCCCCACTTAATATGAAAGATTAAGGACAAAGGGAAACGAGGAGAAAGAGTCCACAAACCAACAAACAGGAAAAAAAAATCCACCAGGACTGTGGTTACAAGAATGTTTGCAAAGGTCTTAATAACTTCACTGACATAAAGCATTCTCTCTGCACTCATTGCAGGTGCAGTATTCCAGCTCCCTGGAGAAGCTTGTCTTTAAGTCTTTTCTCCTTGAGTCTTTCCACTCAAGTGAGAGGTGGGAGGCACAGCTTGAAAGTGTGTTCCCCTAAGATTTCCCACCAAAGGTACCAAAAATATTATGTCTTCAGGTTTGTCAGATGTTTTCCTTGGGCTTTTCCTTAGGAACTTGACCGTAAGGCAGGACACCTGCTATAAAGTGCAATTAGCAATGTATCAAAAGGTGCACGAAATGTAATGGAAAGAGGAAGGAAAAGGAGAAAGATTTGAGCTGCCACCCTGAATAACTGATCAAGCAATCAGATGATTTCCCTCTGTAGAAACAGGTTTTTTTGCAGGAGAGGGACCATTTGTCCCTGTAAACTCTGACCTTCTGAACTTCTTGTATGAACTGAACATCACCAGATCTTGACACGCTCCTGTGGATCTTCTCTTTTCTATCAATTTTTTTTGTTCCTCCCCTCCCACCTTGTATATTAGAAAATAATGAACTCTTCCTGCTCTATCAAAGGACATGGGCATGGAAAAACTGGTGAAAAGGAGTAATAGACCTTATAAGATTTCAGAGTTCTTATGATGACTTGTTAATGACAAGTTTTCCCTCTGATTATCCCATGTATATCACAACAGTAGCCGTTTTGGTAAAGGATTTTTACAGTGCATTTTCTTGCATTTTCCCCTGTAATAAGAATAGAGAACTACAGAAAATATTTATTTTTTTTTGCTGTAGTAAGAGATAGTGATTTTTTTTTTTCAGAAGCTTACTGAAACAGTGAGGAAGAATGGAGAAAGGACAGAAAATAACCTTTGGTCACTGCAGGCACAACAAGATAAAAAGATGCTTAAGAATTTATCTACTGAATAGCAAATTGCACATGAGACATGGCCCATCTTTCCAAAGCTCTGGTGTTTGGTTGTTAGACTTAAGAGAGGCATTTTTCTTCTATCCCTGGTCTGATTGATGCTGACACTGTTCCCATTGGCAGCTTTCTTAAGCTAGAGAAAGGAGTTTAGCCTTGAAGTAAGTCTTCATTGCCACTTGAGAGGCAGCCTTTCTCTTTGCTATGGCTAGAGGGTTTTGCTACCATTCTATGGTTTCTGAACTTGGAAAACAAATTATTTTGAACCCTTCAGCTAAAAATCCTTAGGATTCTAAGGCATTTTTATGCTAATTCTTAAAGGTTATTGGAAAATCAATGCAAACAATTATAAAGGTACTTGAAGCAGAGTTGTTAGGAGCTTCAAATAGACAACCATTACATTAAATTGCAGCTGGGATGGATTTCACTCAAGTGTAGAAATATCAGATGAGGATAATCTTTCATTGGACTATTAATCATTTGCCTGATTTCCTGTGTCATACACTGAAACACCTCATTTGTTTCAACTCACTTAGCTTATCCCTGCCAGAATACACACACTCTGTATCTGCTACCCAGTATGCATTAGGTGGCATTAGAACTTCTTTTGAAGAGTGACAAGGAGTGAACAGGTGAAAAGTTAAGTAGTTATTGAGCGCTGATGTCCCTGGAAAACAAGATAGTGAGCACAGCTCACCATAAACTTTATCCAGCAAAAGCTGTGTGTGGCCTTGTGAGCTACTTACATCCCCAGAGGCTGCAGATGCAGGTTCCCCAGCCAGACACTCAGCACAGCGAGTTTGGGCTGCCTCACAGCCAAGCCTCCCCCTCTGCTCACCCTGGCTCTGCTGCCTAACTTAGAACTGCCTGAATTTGTTTGTGCTTGTTGTTGCTTTCCAGCTTCAGGATGATAGGGATAGGTTTTAAACCACTGCCAGCCTAAGTAATCTGTTTTTCTTCTCTGTTTTTAGCCTTGTTTTTGTTTGTTTCATTGGGGTTTTTTTCCTGGTATAGGAATGGCTCTACACAGCAGATGCTCTGAAAAAAATTATCACATGGCATTCCAAAGGGTTTGTTCCTGATTTTTAGGGCCAGCTGTAGACAATGATGACAGGACTTCAGGATGCTGCAACAGAGGCTCCAGGTCTTGCTGACCATCAGAGCATGTGTGGCATACCACAGGTTGCTAAGTCATCACAACCCTGAATGCTACTGGTGCTGGTGCTGGCTAGGTTGTTACTACAGCAGGAAATTCTATAATCATCCTTCTATTTGGCTGTATATGCAGGGGAAAATTATATTCAAGACACAGCATGCGTTCTTGTTATTTTGACATTACTTCCTTATTATTAGTGCAATTTCATTTCTAAATTTGAGATCCTTTTTCAAAGAGCTACAATACTTTCAAAAAACTTCAAAGAATTTTGCAGATACAAAATATCTGTAGAAGTTTTCATAGCATAGACAATAAATGAAAGCAGCCATTATCTTCCCATGCTGAAGTAGACATTTTGAGTAAACTGATGCTAGAATGCCTAGCTGTTTCCAAAGCTAAATTACAAGGGAAAAAAGAAAAACCTAAATAACCCAACAAAAAATTTTGGGTATTTGCAAAGTGGAGTGAAATACATGGCTTGTGTCCCCTTATCCTGTGTTCTTCTGTGTACCTAGATAAGATTATTTTCTTCAGGAGAAGTAATGGGGAAGTTACTTCATTAATACTTCATATGACTTTTACTCACAATATATTCCTTCTTTTTATGGACTTTTCTTGCATGATTGACAGCCTTGTAAACTACACATTCTGACTTTTTCAGGCTTTTAATTCTTAAAGGAAATGCTATTGCTTTGCATTTTTATCCCTTTATGCCAATGATATAAGTCATATAATATTCCATGTATCTGGAAACCTGTCCTTCAATTTCTGCCTTGAAACTGTCATTGCTGGAACTTTTAGAGCAGAGTAGAAGTATATGGTAGGTTTTATGTGTAACTTTTGAGGCACAGGGCTGGAACATAATTTTCTGAATGTCTTAAATAAGGATGTAATACAGAGAAAGGCAAGGTAATATTCTAAAAATAAAAGTCAAAATATGTATTGAACTTTATTCTTGCCTCAGTGAAGTCTAAGCACTATAGCAAGTGATTGATTTCTCCGCTGCTGGAATCTGTCTGCCACTAGCCCCAGATCCGTTCCCTGTGTTGCTTCTCAGGCACTTCTTACCTGCTGTGTATGATCACCACCAGCAGCTCAGCCTAGCTCCTAACAGAAAGCACGGGGGTTTGGTGTTCTTCTCACCCACCTGACTCATTAACTTGTTCACAACAGTTAATCTTGACATCTTGTGCTCTGACCAGCATTGGTTTGACTCCTTTGTTGCTGGTAAAACAGGAAAAGCAGCTAATGCCTATTCCTGAGCCAGGCACTGGCAGATGTTGTTGGTGACTTCTTTACTCTTCCTTGGCCAGTGAGGACCTCCAAGGCTGTGTTCCCCTCTTTACCATGTACACATGACATAACAATGGAAATCTGAGAAGTTACATGTTTATGTCAGGACGTGTCTGACCACAAACACTTGAGCCTTTAGAAAGACTGTCAGGAGCATTTTGTTTTCAAAATTTTGTTTACAGTTTTTTTGTGCCAGCACAGTCTTTATAGCTGATATTACTGAGTAAACTTTTTAAGGCATGGGGAACTACAGGCTGAAGAAGTACCTGTGCACTTGTATGTCCTCAAAAAGTTCAAAAAAAGGATTCTCCACTCAATGGAGTCTGAAATAAGGTGCTTGCCTAGGAAAGAAAATTTAAAGTGACAACTTATTTTTCATTTTTATGGTTGACATGTGGAAGTTTCATTCCAACACTTAAAAAACCCCATTGTTCTGAAGTCACACAGGTATCCTTTCCAAAAATATCTCTTACTGACATTCATACTTCTACCCACATTTTTGGAGTCTCAAGACACTTCTGTTATTTATTAATTAATGTTGTACTGGGATGTGATGCTTCCTCTGTATCTCCCTGGCTTTCCTCCTCCCTAGGTTCATGTAAATCTTGATGTTTTGTAACTAGGGAGAATTAAATCTGCTATTGAAATGGGCTTCCATCCATCCCTAAGAGTGCCATAAAAGTTTAATGTCTTTGTTATTTAGTATGCTGTGTAAGTTAGGAATAATTTTCTGTTTTTCACAACCCTGGACAATTTCTTTAGTTCTGTAGGATTCCTATTCCCTACAGAGTTCCCATGTCCCCTAAATAAACTGGTGCTGTCTTGTGGCTACAAAATTATTCTTCTGGAGACAGACAATTTCAGAAAGTATACAGTGTGTGTGGTTAATATTCATGGCACATACTTCATTTATAATTTATCATTAACTTACTCAGTTTAATTTCTTCCCAGCGGGTCTGTAACACACCAGTGTAATCCAGTTTCTTTCCCCTACAGCTCAGACCATCTGGAATACTCTTGCCACATGTCTTCACCTCAGCTACACTTTCCCATTTCTTAAAACATGTAAATAAATAGTATCAGATACGAAGTACTAAAATTAGATACCCAATAAAAATGGCTTGGATTTCAGAGTGAAGGGAGCTTCTGAAGTTGTCATTGAAATCCAGAAGCCTGCCATGATGGCCTGCAATCAGTGAAGAAGAAGCTGTACATTTTGTGTCCTGGAGTCACAGTTCTAAACAAGGTTTAGGTTTATGCTCCTCTGTGTTTAACATTTCCATTAGTATGTTGGTGAGCTTTGAAGCACTTCATCCACTCATCCACATTGAAAGTGCATTGTTGTGCTCTGTGGGGCAGCCTGGCAGCATGTGAGTGGGATTTCCTTTGGCTGCAGCTAAACAAAAAAATACATTCCACGCTCCTAGTGGGCATTCAGCTCCCAGAACCAGACTGCTGGGCACCAGAAGTCACTGAATGTCCAACACTGAGGGTATCTCAACTTCACCACCAGCTGCTTCTCTTTATGGATACATTTCTACCATGCTGCACCACTTGTTTAGCCTATGTTCATAATCCTACTAGTTCATACCTTATGAAGACCTTTCAGTGCTTTGGACATTGAAGAAAACTTGGAGGAAAATATTTAACCTTTATCTTGTTCATCTAACTGAAATAATTCATGTTGTGAATTCATGTGTTTAAAGCAGTACAATGATCACTTGACTTCAGAGCACATTTTTTTCACACACCTTACCTGTCTTTTCTGTCAGTGGGACTAATGCTCTCCAGGGCACTGGATTTCTCCTCAGCTGGTAAACATTGATTTGATGACAATGTTGTAAAGACTTCCGTCTATTTTTCTGGTGAAAGGATTAGTCCTCACATTTGGCAGTGGACCTAGAATTAAAAAAAATTCATCAGAAACATGTTATGAAGGATAAACATATTTAGGCTTTGGCTTAGCAAAGTCAGTGACAGGTGCTGTACTTTTTCACCATCTGTAAATCATATATGGTTATGTAATTATGTGTTTTGAGAAATAGTCTTCCTCTAGACTATTTGACAATTAAATTTGGTTCTTCAAGGTCTTTCTTGCTACAAATGCATAAATCCTACTAGGAATTCATGCCACCACACCTGTGCTTGTTCAAAACCCATCAAAGACTCTGTTCTTTTCCTGTGCAGCTCACCCCGCTTGGGTCTCCTCCCAGCTTTCATGTTGCATAGATGTATTCCAGGTCTTTCCTCCTCTGGTTTTCAGAACAAAAGGTTTATGTTGTTGGAAGTGTTGTAGTGGGCCTGAAGAGGCACAGTCACAGGACTCGCCCAAGATGAAGTAAAAACTCATTTGGATGCTTTTGGAAATTCTGTTATTATATTGGCCAGGCGATTTGATTCTTGAACTTCTGAAATATACCCTGGACTCTCCTTCAATAGCTAGTAACAGTATTCTTGTACCTCACTATCTTTTGTTTCCTCCCTCTGGCTATAACTTTGTCAGTACAAAGTATCTTTATTTTAGGTTTTTGCACATGTGGAATTTTATGGGATGATGACACATTTGGGGCACACTTTGCAATGTCTCTGTGTTTCTTGTAAAAATAGAGGCAAAACCAGGAGTTTCTATAAGTGGGAAAAGGAGATTTTTTTGCTCTTCTACCTAATTGGAAGTAACAAAAAGGGGCTTTTAATTAAAAATTTGGCACGACTGTTTTCAAGTGTACCGTACTTCAATACTAAGGCACTCAAGCATAAAATATGACACATTGCAAAGGTACAGAAGAAAACTGCCAGGAGCCTATTTTCAGAGGATATTTCAGCCAACATAGGCATGGTAATGCTTCAGGGATACCTGAATTATGGACCTTGGAGCAGCTGGTATTTAAAAAGAACCTTAAGTACAAGTTTTGTTTCAAATTATTCTCAGCCTAATTGAACAGGTGAAGGAGGTTGTCTCAGGGAGAGACCACACATCGTTGTGTGAAGACACCCAAATATTCTCATTTACTCAACGCTGCTTAGCTGGAACAGGGCGAAGACTGTCAGAGCAGAGTTATGGAAACTTGGGTAGGACACAACATTAAGAAGAGGAACAATCTAATGGTGTTGATGGTACACAAACAGAGGAGAAAACAGATGGCCTACAAATGCCAAGTTATAGCCAGTCCTCAGAGACTGGTAAGGGTAGTTGGGACAGCATAAGGAAAAGCTATACTGGGGTTGATCTTCTCAGGTTTCATGCTGCTAGTAATGACTGCGTGTTGCCTTAGTCTGCAGAGGAAAGAGTGACCCTTTGCAAGGGGGATCAGGACTGTTTTTTAGAGAGAGAGCTGTGGATGCAGCTGGAAGAGGAAGTACAATGGTTACTGGCTGCTCATCACATCCTTCCTCCCAGAGGTTTTCACTTTTTCACAGCTGCCAGCTAAGTTGGTCATGTGGATGACCCCACACCTGGTTAAGCAAAAAGGATCTATGCTAGGTTAATTAGTTCAAATTGTGTGTCTTTGGTAATCTGTCTCATGTTGATTGGAAGTAGTTGGAGAATTCTCCTACAGACTGACCAGTGGGAGGATAACTTCTTGCAGCAGAAGATTGTAGGAGGCTGTAAACTCTGCAGGTGCGGCGCTACTAAGAAAACTCAAGCAATTCGACGGACCAAAACTGCATCCATGTTTATAGACAAAGTAAAGGAGATAGGTAATAAGTTACTAAGGTGGTCAGGACAAGGGTGAGTAAGAAAATAATCATTACAGGAGGAAAATGGAGGTTAAAACTGGGGGAAATAACATATATTATGTTAGTGGAAGATTTTGATGTGTCCCCTCAGACACCTCCTCAGAATTGTGAGAACGGTGAGAATTATGGTGCTCTAGTGACTTACTGTAGATGTGTATATAATATATATGTATATTTTTCTTAACTTGGTATGCTAATGTTGTCTATATTAGCATAACAATTGGAAACACTTACGGACTTAATTGAAAATGCAATAAGATTTAGCTCCTGTCAACAACTGAAAACTCAACTTTCAGACTGAATTCTCAGCATCTATGGTTAGAAGTTTCACTACTGTCTACCTGCTCCCCTTGCTGGTTGTGGGAAGGTGTTTCTCATTCTTAGCCTGGCCTGCAAAGCCACCCCAGGTTCTAAAAAAGCATCCAAAGTAATCTGTCACCTACTTAGTCATGGCTGTTCAAGTCCTAATTATCTTCCAAATATAAGGAGTCACAGGAAAGGAGAGGCAGCAGTGCTTTGCTGCACATGCACACCTTGGTGGGTTTGAATCATCATCATGCATCGCACGGGAGATGAGCAGAGAACTGAATGAACCTCTTCTCTAAAATTGTGATCTTATGTAGACTTTTAATCAGTTCTTACTCTGTGATTTCCCCTCTCCAAAAAAACTTATGGATTAGTGTGACTTATTTTATTTATTTGCACTGGACCTTTTTACAAGGAAAGCTATTAAGAGGAAGAACTCAAACTCAGTCCAATTTACCATGTATCCGGGGGCTTAACCAAATTATTATTACATGAAAGAATGGAGGAAATTAGGAACAGGGCCTTCAGAACACCAAATGCCAGTACAATTTTTTTTCCTTGATTTTCTTTCTGACTAATTTACTCTGTCAGGAATTTGAAAACAATTAGGCACTAAAAAGAAAAAAGGGTGAAATATCTAACTCTTGTGTGCATGCTAAATACTTCCATAGTGTACTACAGGCCTTTTCTGAACTGTAAAATAAAAATCATTAAAAATAGTTAACATGAACTCTAGTGGTGCTTCTGGAAAAATACTGTCCTCAGTTACTGAGAAGTATCATAACAGTCTCATCGATAATGACAGAGAGGGTTAGAAATGCTATGGAGGGATCTCATTTAGATGATATGACTCAGAAGACTATGATTTTTGAAAATAAATATTTGTTTGGGTGTCTTTTTCCAAAGGTTTTTTGAGACCCAGGACATTTTCTTTTGTAAAATAATCAAGAGTAGGTTAAATTAGATGGAAATGATAGTATCTTGAGAGCAGGTAACCTCTTTGTTACTAATTATCTGGTTTATAGTGATGTGATTTTTCTTCGGCTCCCATCCCATTTTTTGCAGACCATGCCTTATACAATCACAACATCTGCACGTACTTTGATCATAGCAGAAAGATTATGGACTTAATTTAATGTAATGGTAATTATAGAAAATTTCTGCATGGATAATAATGAGAACTGGTAGAAAAAAAGACTGCATCGTATCCAAGAGTTTAAAAGATGCAGCCTGTTTGAATGTCTCTGCTTTTAAGCTTGATGAAGTATGTGAAAAATCTTATTTCCAGCAATATTTTAATTACATAATGGAAATTTGCCTCTTTGTATCAAGTTCCAGCTCGATATGGAAAACAAAGGAGCCTGGGAGCTGCCAGCATAGTCCTGACTGATGTTAGGAGGTAGTGAGTTTAAATCATCATGCAACCTTGTGCTTATTCTTTTATTGGAAGAGCAACCAAGTATTTCTGTGAAGACATAGATACCCCTCTTCTAAATAAGTCACAATGGCATCTGATGCAACAGAATGCTTCCTACATTAAGTCTTTTTCTGCTGCTGTTTTCTGGAGTGCTTTTGTGGATGTGTGGCCTTTGGGGAAAAAGGAAATGTCAGAAGTTCACCTGTCAACAAAACTTTTCTTTTTCTCTCTGCATTAACTAAGCATATTGAGTACCTTTGACACAACTATGATGCATCATTTTTTTGTGGCTTAAAAGTGTTGGTTCTTTGGCCTTTGACTGTTAATTTGGAGTATTGTTACTCTTTTCTTTTGTCTGGGTACAGCCTCCTATTCTCAGACATAGAGGGTTGTAGGTTTCCTGTGAAGAAATCTGGGAAAAGTAGCAAAGACGACATTGCCTCAGCTGGCAACGTAACTAGAGAAAACATAATGTGATGGTAAGGCTTACTACAGTGCCACTGTGTGCTGAGGACTGCCATTTTTCTATCCCTGGATGACTTATTCTACATCCATGCTTTTTTTATGTACGTGTGTGTCAGGAAGAGACTTCCTTATAAAGGGAAATGAGCATTTTAAGGCTCGTTTCTACAAACTCTTAATTTTAAATTATGGGCTGAGAGGATGCCCTAAATAGATGATGCAGTACAAAATGAAACTGGGAGCCACATCACCACAAGGGTCACCCTATTGACCCAGTCTCTTTGCTGGGTTAGCTGTCTCTGTTGCAACAAGAGTCTTTGTGTCTGAGCGCGGTGGCATCCTGGTGGTGATGCCTCATGGCACGTGTCTAAAAGTAAAAAATCTTCATCTAAGTGTGGATAGTAAAAAAAAGACTCTGAAAATTCTTAATTGACTGCTAGTTTGTGCATTTTTCATTTAACGTCCAGTAACATCTTGACTGCTGTTTTGGTGACCGGTTTATAACTCTATCAACCCAAAATGTTGAACTGAGAGCAGTGGTTACTCATTGCTGAGTCAAAAGCAGAGCCTCCTTACAGACTTTCTCACTCTCCTCCTTTCCATGTATAGTGATGGGAGATGCCTTTTGAAATTTGAACAGTAGATATTAGTAGCCTCTGTGTATATCAGGTTGATCTGTTTTCTAAAATATTAAGAGAAATGGTTAAAAAATGCCATAGTTCCAAGAATTAAGAAAGCCTGTTATGGAGCCATAGTGCTTCTTAGCTGATGAATTTGAGTATTAGTGGTTTTCAGCTGTTTAAGTGCCTGTGTTTTGTGGAAAGCAAAAAACATGTCATCTTGAGTAATTGCACATCTGAATAATCAAAATATACTGCTGACTTTGCAACCCATCTCCAATGTCTGTTTCAAAATTTCCAAAGAAAAAGTGCAGACAATGTTATCCCCAAACACTTACTATTTTTATGGTCTATAATACTCCAGATTAAGATGATTTAAAATTCTTGGGAAAAGGTTTTAATTATCGTGGCTTCTACAACAATGATATTTATTGCATGAATTCCTAGATTTGACTCTTAAAAGCTTTTAGAACCTTGCCAAATCACCATGGAAAAAAAGAAAAATCTTTCTAACCATCTAACTACATCAGTGACAACTGACAACTATGGGTCAAAGAATAGAGGGACACCTGGGATCAATTATTAATGTCTGAATTTGATTTTAATCATCTTTGCATGTGAGTGTGGACTAATTTCTTTGTCTTCTGACAGATGTTTTCATTGGCTGCTAAACAACACTGTTCTGATTTATGAAAGGTCATAACAAATTGTTGCAAAGAGGTTGCAAGATGTTTCTGCAACTAATTGAATCAAAAATTATTTTCTTTTCTCAAGGTATATCTGGGAAAGGTGTGTGACATTTTAGCTTTAAAAAATATACGAATATACTGAGTCCAGTAGTGTGCCTTATGAAAACCTCCCTACTTCTCACTTGGCTTAATTGTGTACATGATGTGAATTAATGTCTCAGCCCAACAAAGGGATACAAAGGGATAAAGCAGAACTCACAAGGGCCAGAAGTTTTCCTGAGTGGTTTGGTATAGAACTATATTAAACAGGCATAATTTTACTGGGTATCATCACCAGTATTTTTTAAAAATAGCCTAAGGAAACCAAATAGCCTATGCCAATGAGGATAAATTTTGGGATATTTTCTTTTAAATTACCCTGATATGTGTCTCAAGAACAGGGAGTGTTGTACATGTTCCTACCTGTAGGGAGGAAAATGTGTTTTCTGTAGAATTCTTGTAAGTAGCAAAAATATTTGTTTTCCTCACAGTTCTACATGATGGATAATTCCTGCACATTTTGCTCCTTTCTCTAAAGATTCTCCATTTCCATCAATACATTTACTTGGTTAAAACAAACCAGGAGAACCCAGGAGAGTGAACTGCGTGATCAACATCTGCCCTTTTTTTCCCAAGTTGACATGGGTTACTAATGAAGTACGATAAATTCCTTCTCATTACCTCAGTGTCACTTTTGCTTTGTCCACACACACAAAAGAAGAAAATGTAGATGAAGGCCTAATGAATGTTTACAATAGCCTGAAATAATCACAACCTGATTGCAAAAGACCCTAGTCGCTATCTAAAATACAAATTCTGTTCCACAATCAGTACATAAAGAAATCTTTTTTTTTTTTCCTGGTAGAAAGCTCTCAGCAGCTCCTACTAAATTATTTGTAATATAGGTTACTTGTTTTGTTTAAAGAATATTTGCTAGCTCAAGTAAATTAGGAATAAGTTTTTAAATTTCTTCACTGTGTTTTCTATCTTAAAATCTTTCCTTGAGAGCTTCTCTAAAGGAATATATTAATTATTTCAAATTTTCCTTTAGCAATTTTCTAAAATATATTGTTTATTTTCCTCAGCAAGCAAAGTTCAGTTCTTTACCTTGCACTAAAGTGTAAGGCATTGACATGATACTGTATTTTTCAAAAATGGACTAGTTGTGCCAAGTATAGGAAGGAGAGACAGAAACGTCCTCAATCTGAATTCACCAACTGGAAAATAAATTGTTTCTGAATAGCTCTGATGGAGAAACAATCTTTAAAAATGGAAAATTGTCTTTGTTCTTTTATTGCATTTAGTTTACAAGATGAACAAGAACCAACAGGGCAAATAGCAACTCTTAATCGATTCCATTTGCTTTATGTTTATAGTTCCACAAAAAAAATACAAATCCCTTCCTTTGGGAGGATTTATATAACCTCTTACTATCCCTAGAGCAGCTATATTATACAGGATCTTACCCTTTCTTGGCAAAATTTGCTGTGCCTTAGTCCAACAATAAAACAAAGGGTAAAAGAAAAAATGAGCAATTGCTAGAGAATTTGATTTTCAGTTAATAAAGTCTTATTCTAAAACCCCCCTCCAATGTTTAGAACTCCTACTCCAAAATCATAACTAAAAGTCATGTCAGATATCAGTTTCCACTGTTGATCCATATTTTCCATTTATTCAATAGAATAACTAATGAATTCAGGGTCTTATTCTTAACTTACACATTATGTTATTATTATTCATATAATTGCATGAATTCTACTATTTTGGGACTTTTTAATTGGCAGCACCTGATGTGCAGTGTAAAATCCTGGCAAACCTCCTTTGATTTACCGAGCAGGGTCTCAGTTTTGAGGTGCTAGGTCTGGCCAGGTTCTCTTGCTGAAACAACTTCACAGGTGCTGGGTGGATGACTGCCCACCCTGCTCGAAGGGGACTCGGAGGGCGGAAAGCCTAATAATGATCAAAGCAAAGGCGATGCAAAAAGCCGTGGGTAGGGGTTATGGCTGACCTCTCCCTTTCAGGCTGTGACATTTGTAGCACTCTGCAGCCTTGAGGAATTCATGGAGCCCCTTCAGCTGTAGCTGAGTGTGCTGGAAACAGCATTATTTCTTTAGCGTTGATTACAACTGAAGCTGGCCAGGAGGCCGGTGGTTTTTCTTAGGTGCAGATCTTATGGCTGTGATCCATCTGTGTGATACCTTTAGACAAGATAACTCTGTGTAGAACATAACCATAAACTTCCCAAAATATGAGTGGGCAGCAGCATAGTTTATGAGCACCATATGTTAATGGTGCTCAGTGATATGTGTCATCTGCCTGGGCTTTGAGCGCTGTGTGAGCTGGTGATCAGTATCGATGTGAAGGCCATCACATTTGAAACAATTCTGAGGCCGTAAGGGTGAGAAAATGCTGATGTTAATGGTTTTACTCCTGTAAATATCATGTACTTTGAACTGATGCCTATTAAATGCTCTGACTTTTCCAAAACACTCCTGCTCCCTCCCCAAGGAAGAATTAACCTGAATTTGATGAACCCAGTGAGCATGTTACTCTTAGGAAGTTGTTGCATCCCAGTTACAGAGCAGGTTCCTTGAATTCCCACAAATTTGTCACATTCCAGATGTTACAGTAGGCAAAAAGGACTCACCTTCTAGTCGAAGACAAGAATTTATCATTAGTATAACTAAACTCTTAATTGTCCAGTCAAAGGGTTTTTATTTTTCCAGTTACAATAATAGTGACACTTATACATCAAAGTAAATGCAGGTAAAATAAGGCTATACATAATTCTATACATACATTTTCTAGTATGTATAGAATTATGTATGTTTTTTTGTTAAGTATCTCTTTCTTTTAAGTTATACGTTCCACTGGCACTCTGGGTCTGGAGGTCAGTATTTTTAATCTTGGCAGAAGTGGTAGTTTCTGGTGATTTATCTGCATCCTGAGTATTTGAAATACATCCTTGGGAGAAATCTTTCCCCTTCACTTTAGGATCTGCTTGAAGGCATTTTTGCATGGTCTGCACCTATCTCATTCTTGACTGGTTTGTAGATACACATAGCATTTGGAGATATTCTATATGGTGGTTTTGACATGTGTTTGACCCTTGTTCTTTGCTCTCTTGGTTACCCCTGGCTGGTTTCACCCCCCCAAGGACTCATCCCTCCCCTGGCTAGTCACTGACCACAGGTTGCCAGTACCTTATAGCCCTGGAACCTCCAGGGTAATCCTGAGTCCACACCAACAAGGCTAAGCTTCTGTCCTACGCCCCCCTACATTACTTTTTTGGCTTAGGACTCCAGGCAGGACTTAGTGTTGTCATTTACTACCTTAAAAGAAGCCTCATGCCATGCAGTTAAGCAAAGCTTATGTGTATCTTCAGATGTGGAAGTGCAAGGACGTGAGGCTCATCTCAGTGCAGAAGGGTTTCTGGTACAAAAAGTTTTAGAAAACAGAGTGTTTGGTATGTCTCAGTTACAGGACTGTGGTTCAGTGGGGTATAGACCAAATACTGAAGAACAGCCAGTTTCAGAAGCTTTTCAGGACTGTCTTCAGTGTGCCTTGCTGCCACCCAGTGCTTCTTAGACTGCCTTTTCTTTGTGTTTTATGTAGAAGACAATAGTTGGTCTGTGACCTGCTGAGATTTCCTCCCACCTGGGGGAGGAGAGTGGTCTGCACGAGTTCTGTTCCACTAGTTAGACTAAAATGTGCACTTTGCTTCAGTAAAATATTTTAGCCAAAGGAATCACCAAGGGGAAAAGTGAGGCTTTCAAAAACACTGCAATATTATTGACTTTTTTCCCATTTTATTATATTTTGAACAAAATACTGATTCTATGGAAAAGTTGATTAATACTTGTAGAAAAACTTCTCCTTGAAGTAGCTTGTCCGCCATCTCTCTTGAGGAGAAAAATCTGAAAATTAGCTGACCATGTTAGTTAGGGAAATCTCTTCAGCAATATTTCCACTGGTTTAATCAATCTAGTTTCCAGCACAGCTTCAGCCAGAATGTGCTTAGCCTGCAGTTAGGGCAGCTGCTGTTTAAGAACACAAATAGGAAAGGATTTTTAGTATTTAGAAGACCAATTTGATAGTTTGGGAACCAGGCTAAAAGTCCTTGTTCTACTGTAGTTTTCCAAAGTGTCTCATTTCCCTAGCTCTAAAGTGCAAGCAACAGTACTTTCCCTTTTTAATAAACAATGATTTGTGAGTAAAAATAAAGTTATCAAATATGCTGAAAATTTTAATGGAGGAAGAAATTATAAAATATATTTGATTGGAAATTTTTTTTTTTTTTTTTTTTTTTTTTATTTCTGGGCCAAAATTCCACCCAATTTTTTATTAATTCAGCAGTCTTTCTTTTTTCTTTTTTTTCTTTTCTCTCCCTCAACCAATCATTTCATCATTACAGTTATGATCAAACTTGGACCAACTATGAAGAACCTATTACGACAGCAAAGTTATAAAAATTTCAGAAACCCAGGACCTGGGATTCATCGCCACTAAATTATAACCCTTTCAAGAAATACTTTGAGATACATGGGAACTGATGAGACTGCTCTTAAAAGAATAAAATCAAAGATGATGAGTTCTATAGGCAGTATTGAGCTAGTTGTCAGTAATTAGCTTCAGATGAGATTGTTGTCTTTAATGTTTCTTGACTATTCTTGGATGAGTTGGAACATACGATGAAAGTGTAATTAAAGGCTTTGATATTTTGGTGGATGTTTCAATGCATCCTGGAAGTACTCCAACAGGTTGTTTGGCCAAGTGGTTTGTGGAGTAGCTAGTCCTATACAAAAAAATAAAGAAAGAGAAAATTTTTAATTGTTCATGCAATAAATGGTCTCCTCATATACATTTTATGATGTGGTATTTTAAGTGCATCTAAGCAAAAGTCAATCTAATGGAAGAACAAATGCTTTTTGTCTTTTATGTGGATTGTGTTACTTGTATGCTTATTGTGTTTTTTTAAAGTTCAGGCTTTTTGATGTTAATTATTAAAACAATTATTTCAGTGCATCTGGAGAGGAGGAAAATGAGCAGTTTAAAGAATACAGTCTGTGCAAGTGGATTCTGATAGGATGCGTGTTGATTTTGTGCTGTTGTTAGTACTGCCACTCAGATTACATCTGTGCAATTGCCAATCATGGCATTAATATTTCTTTTTTTAAAATTATATGTCATTTCAGATAGATTTTTTTTTTACAGATTAGCAGAACAGCAATTCCAAAATAAGGTCTTGAATTTAAGGGCACTCAGCATTGGAGATTTCTCAGTCAGATTCACATTTAATAAGGTCTCAATAGGATATAAATTTGGAAGTGTGGACTAGGCCTAGTAAGCTGTAGGAAGAGACAAAAAATATTTTAGAAACTGGGAAAAATTGTGACTGATAGAAACACAAGTAGCTATATACCTGTTGGTATCAGGCAGAAGGGAGCAGGGAGAACTATCTCAGATTTTCTTCTGGAGAAGGTCTTTGAAGGCAGGGAAGAGATAAAGAATATCTCCCTGGGGGAGCTACCTTAAACCAGCATCAGAATATCTGGGAGGTAGATGTCCCTACCAAAACACCAAGTGGGCAACCATTACCTTCTTATGAAGGGCAACTTCAGCTCTTTGGTGGCCAGCAGATAAAGATCTGGAGACCCCCCTCAAGCTTACTTTTAATTCAGGTACAGTAAGTTGGAACTGTAAACCCACTGGATGCATGTTTGCATGTTGCTGTAGCCTTGCCTTCTGAACCTCTCCCCTCTTCTCTTCTTACTGGAAAAATAGTCAGATGCTGAACTAATGTACTTAATCAGGTTCACGTAATGGAAATGTCTGCTCCTTATTGCAATAGGGAACTTTGTGATAAATCCCTTGACAATGCCATCAGTATTAGAGAATCATGACTTGTGGTGGAAAGGATTTAAAGTATCCTCCAGTTCTAATAGTCCTGCCATGGCTATGGATACCTTTCACTAAATCGCTCAAAGCCCAGACCAACCTGGCCTTGAACACTTCCAGAAAGGGATGGGGCACCCACATCTTCTCTGGGAAACCCATTCCTGTGTCTCACCACGTTCAAAATGAAGAATTTCTTCCTGTTTGCTAATCTAAACCTATTTTCCTTCAGTTTAAAGCCATTCACCCTTTTGTGCCCTACCACTACATGCCCTTCTAAATAGTTCCTTTCCAACTTTTCTGTGTGACGAGTTAACACCAGCCGGATGCCACGTGCCCACCAAAGCCTCTCTCTCTCTCTTCCCTCCTCAGTTGGATGGGGAAAGAAAATACAGCAAAAGGCTCATGAGTTAAGGACAGGGAGAGGTCATACACCCAATACCATCACGGGCAAAACAGATGTGACATGGGATTTCATGTGCTCTTAAGCTCAGCACATGAGCAAGTCTTTCAGTATTAACAAGCCAAATGACTATTTGGATGCAAATGTGGCTTTAGTCTAATGAATTACCTGTGTATTCAAACCATAGCTGGTTAAACTCACCAGCCCTTAGTAAAATAAATTAAAACTCCCCTCCCAGCCCTTAAGTGAAAGCCCACGGCCTTCTTCTGTTCCTTCTCCTACCTTCTCTACCACTGATTTTTCAGCTAAGTTTTAAATAAAATATTTTTGAAGATCTATGTACAGTAAATGAAAATTCTGAAATTAGTTTTCTTAGGGTTTATCTTTGTTAGCTATTTCAAATTATCATTATCTCAAACATATTCCAGATCTGAAGTTTTTTGTCTGTGAGTGACTGATGAATGTAAAGACAACCTGGTGAGATATAGAGGAAAGAATTAGGGAGAGCAATCTACAGGTCAATTTTTTCATGTAGAAACTGCATCACTGAAACATATATTGAATGTCATTTGTATATGAAAAGACTTGCAAAGCTCTATAAAACTTATGTGGTGTGAATTTTAAAGCATTGCATTTCATTCAGCATGGGAAGTGAGGTGAACAAAGAAATCAGTCGTTGTAACATTTTTGGAAAATTTCAGTTAATGAAAATAGGTATCCTATTTTTGTACAGTTTGGCTCAGTATGCTTATTGGATCTCTTTTTAAATGGGATTGTCTAATTGAGGATAAATGTGTGCTATTGTATTTTTATTTGCTCATAACATTACTCTTTCCATATACATGAAACTAGTTGTTTGAGCACGCAGGTGCTGATGAACAAGAGATCTCAAATAATAAAATCAAAGAGAAAATGCAATTTAAAAGAAAATGCCCTGACTGAACACTTACAGAATAAATAATAATGGAATTCATAGGAAAAATAAAGACTCTTACAGTAGGTAGATGCATCAAGATTACATTTGTCTTTTTATGGGACTGGGGGGGTGTCTCATAAATGACTATGTTTTATCTTAGCAATATATATACTGATATCTGTGCTGGATGCCTTTCATTTTTTCTTGCCTCTTGGTCTGGAAAACGATAAATTATGCACCCTGTGGTATGAATTCTATTTGTGTGTATTTGGCATAACATAAGAATCTTAGAAATGAGTGAACATTTCTCTGACATCTGGAATATGTCTAAATTATCACCAATAACGTTCTCACTACAAATGGCTGAACAAGCCAGTAAGGCACTGTGTCAAATTTAGTCCAAACCCTTCTGCCATTAAATGAACAACAGCCAAAATGTTGAAGTTATGCAGCTCCTAAAGTTGTGTTTAAAAACAAAGCAACCAACAAATTCAGAATACTGGCTAGATTTTGGCTATGAGTTGGCTTGATTTTAAATTGGTTTCAAGAAAGCCTTATCCCTCCTGCTTAAGCCCGTACATAACAGATTATGTGTTCTGTAACAGCAGCAGCCATTTATACTCTGGTACATATTCTGGTTTGTATTTTGCTAAAAGGTGCCCGAGATGTGATGGCTGTGCTTAGTTGAAATCATTCATCCCATTAACTTACTTAGCATCTGAAAAATATTCGCCTCTCAAGACGCCCAGCCCATGCCGAGCGTTTCTGCTGCCCTGGGAGCAGGTGGCCAGCACATTGGTGCAAAATGTCCAGCCACGCTGCTGGCTTCAATTAGGATCCGTCCAAAGCTGACTCATCTGTTACCATGGAGCTCTTGTCAACCTGGCTGCTTTCAACCCAGAAGTGTTAATGTGCATTTACCGCAGCGCACTTGTCAGTCATTCACACCAACACCCTCATGGCAAGGGTTTGCTCCGTAGGGCTAGCAGCGCTGCCGAGGGGATGGGACTGCCTCTTGCAACCTGCAAAACTGAGGACCACGGTTTTGTTTTGTGCATCTGCTCCTTTTGTTTTCTATGGACTGAGTAACAATTTACCACCCAATGAGATGAAGGGGTATATCCCACGCCTGTTGTGTTTGGATACCAGCAGAAAGATGACATGGTCTGTGGTGAAGTCTTGTGGTTTAGGAAACTGTACTGCCTATTTTATTTTTCCAGCAGGGTAAATCAAAGAAATAAATAGAAAATAAGTGATTATTTTTTTAAACTTAATTCTTCATAACCAAGGTTGTGCTCAAAGTATTTTATGAGTATGCCCTAATACTATGTCCTCCATCCATCCCCTGTGTGGTTTGTTGTTCTGTCCTATTTTTAAGAAGCAGAGAAATTGGGGGCCAGTTGATTTAGTGGACTTTAAAATATTCTCTGGAAACCTTTTTATTCCTGCTAGCACCCCGTCTTTCTAGTGTAGATTTGTCACAGCTGTTTGTGGCACAGCATCAGCTGCTACTCAGACCCTGTAGTTGAAAGTACGTCCTTCTGCAGCTCAAAGGCAAATTAGTGCATCGACTTAATTCTTATGGGATTGAGGGCTTGATTACTGCGCTCCTGCCACAGAAGTGATTTAATATCTTTTGGGTCTGTGTGGACCAGGGTTGATGGAAGGTCAAATCCCAGCTCACTGAGAAACATGCAAGTTTTCATTCTGTTTTTTTCCCAGTTTAGGCTCTGGTGACACTGATGCAATCCTCACCTTTTATTTCCCTTTCCTGTTCCCCACTTCTGGCTCTTGTAGCTTTGTCTAGACTACAGATATAGATGGTGTGGGAATAATGGGCAAGTGTGTATGTGTGTGCATGCACACACACATTTTGTGTCTTGTAAACTTTGCGTTACTTATGTGAAGTACTCCTGCCTGAATGAACAGCTTTAAATCAAAACAGGCTGTGAGAGGGGAACAACAGGAAATGAAAGAATGGCTAAGATAAGGTATTCAGCTGCATCAACTGGTTTAATAAAAGTGTCGCTGGTACCTCTCTTCAGATGTGTCTTGCCTTGCTCATCAGAGCTGGAGCAATGTGGCAGCTACAAACCCATTTAAAAATGGATTTAGGAGAGAGAGTTGCACAGGGAGAGAAATGTTCCCTGAGCAAGTATCCTCACCTACTGAACTGCTGAGAAACATCACAGCCCATGGCTGGCTGCTGTGCCTTTATGCCCAAATATCATTTTGTTTCTGCTCATCATGGAATTGTGGTGGGAGTCACTACAGGCGAAGTGAAAGGACTTGTGGGCCATCACTATGTGCTCTTTACTGCTGCAGGGGTTGTTGAGAGTGCAGGCTTTGCCTATTGATGCGCCAGGTTTATTCATCTGTTGAAAGCAATCAGCAGTGTTTCTGCCGGCTTCCAGGGTCTGCCTGTAGCCCTGGTTTCATTTCTATGACACCTTTCCTTTACTGGCTCCATGAGAAACAGCACTCAAATCTTTTTTTTTCTTCTTAGATCATTTGCACACATGCACACACAGAAAATATTGTTTTCTCATTGTTTTGCTTGAATTGTGTCTGTCGTGGTTATGTCCCTGTAGGTCTGGGTCTCAGAAATATAGAGGGTGAGATAATCTAGTGATTCCCAATTAAACAAAAAGCCACGTTCAAACCCAGAATTTTTAGCCATTTGTACTTGCATTAGGGCATGAACTTTAATACACTTTCACAGGAACATAAAACTTTCTTGGGCCTCTGCATTTCTGCTGCAAAGGAAAAATGCATTTCTTCAGCTGGCTTTGTCTTCTGCATTGTGTGCAAGGGTGGGAAAACCCAAATGCTGCTAACACAAAACACTCCCTGCACACTCACTTGTTCCCCTGGCAGCAGGATGAGAGGGAATGAATTGCATATGATTGGCATTAGTCACACTGGTTGCTGTGTCCTACTGGAGGGTACATGGATCTGAAGAGGCCATTACAGGCCTCCTCCCAGAGCAGGGCTGGTCACCCAGAAATGCAAGGAGCTTCTCTCTGTCTCATCTCAAAGAAACAGCACTAGAACTAAACTGGTAACTGTGGAGTCATAAGGACTAATAGACAAAACTAGAAACGTTTCAAGTCTGACTAGGTGCAACTTCTGTATTTCTCTTAGTCTCCTTCTACACCACCTCTCCTGGACTTCTCTCAGTAGAGCTTCTCTACTTCTCCTTCTAGAGACTCTTCATTGTTTTCCTTTAGCTTGCCCTGCTCTTTGGGTCTGCTTCATCCCAATGTAAATTATTATTGTTTAAGTGCCCTCTCTGGTTTTCTGCAGAGCTCTGCTATCTGTCCAGAGCTCTTTTTACTCTGTTTGTAGAATGCCTTGCACAGTGAGGTCCTCTCTAGTGGTGGGGCTCCAGGGCTCAGTGGTAATGAAAATAATAAAGGCATTATACTCCACCATCATTTACTTTTATGTTTTTGTCCATAATCGGGTTGTGTAATGAGCGAAAAAGTAGACCAATTACCATATTTTGATACTGTGATTCTGGATTTTAACAATTAGCTGGCAAAAGAGCTATATTAATTCAGGTTACGGGGAAACTACTTGGCTGGCGATATGATCAGACTAAAAGAAGTCAACCAAATGGCACCCAGATGCTCCACAAAATCATTGGGTGAACTGAGTATGATTGTACAATTGTTCCTTCTATCTTAATTAGCCATGACTAAATATATTCTTTGGTGATCTTATTGCATGGTTACATAAAAATTCTTGAAGCTGAAAAAGATTTTCCCTTGATCAAGGTATAAATCACACCTAAGCACGGCATTGTCATGCTGTAGGTGTGACTGTGAGGCTGAAATCTTTACCATGGTATAGTTGACTTGCAGCTGCTCAGTGTTGTAAAACCAGCTCTTTGCATTGCTATAGCCAGGTGAGCTCAGAGGTTTATGGCTGTCTTTTCCTCCCAAAGTGCCCTAGATTAGGTCTGGTGAATTATAATAGTAGTGTAACTAACCCAAACATTTTAAAAAACATTATGCTGTGGGATTTAGTGTTTTGGTTGGTTTTTTTTTTTTAGTTCTTTGTTTTGCTTTGTGGTTTTTTGTTTGTTTTTTTTTGTTTTTTGTGAAATGACCATGATGGTGTTTGTTCTCATCTTTCAGGCTATAGTGTGTAATAGTAATGTAAGCTTGTATTATTCAGCATCTAAATCAAAAACCTGAACCTAGTTCTAAGCATGTGGAGCAAAGGGTAAATAGATTTTAATCACAGGGCTTTTCAGTTTCGTGTAAGTACTACCACTCAGTATTTGCTGACCTCTAGGTGGTGTTTAGATTTTTAAGTTCCTGATCTAGAATACCTTATTAGTCAGATATCTCGATGTAATTAAAATTTAATTCTAGTATTTCAAAACCTCTAAATCTCTGTGTCACTGCAATCTGGAAGAATTTTATTTTAAAGTTCATTTATATATATTATCAGGGTTAAAACATGCTTTATTTTAGATAACCAAGAAAATGTATGAACATATTTGTGACTTCAAAGCATGCATTATTTACCCATGTATTTCCATCATTCTGCGCTGGCATCCCTCAAATCCCCCAATAACTTCATTTAGAAATTCATGCCCATCACTAAATCTTTGCTCTTGTGACTGCTTAAACTGTCAGTGTTTATATTGAAACCATTTATTTGCTCATTTGGACAAAATCCCAAAAAATAATTTTTTTGCAGTTATGGTTCTGTTTTTTAAAATAAGGGAAAAAATCCAACAGTCTGATCAGACATGATATAGAAAAACAATATATGTTGTTGAACAGCTTCTTCATCTCTTTGTTCATCTTAACTTGCTACCATCTAAGCAGAATATTGCATGACACAGGATTGTAAAACCAAATTCTGTGTATTTGGGCTAGATAGATACAGTAAGAATGAAATGGAAGAGGATAGAATGTGATGGTCAAAAAAGAGGAAAAAAATCTTACATTTTCTTAGGGCTTGACAGGAAAACCCTCCCTGAGCCAAAGATGTAGAATGACAGTGAAGTGATGAAAGTAGGGCTGAGTTGTGAGTTTGTCCCTAGCCATGCTGGCTGGATATGAAAAGGACTGAGATAATGTGAGGAGATCCCAGAATGCCTTCTGAAGGTGCACAATTCTCTTCTCAGCAGGACATTTCCAGTTTTTACCTGGACTATGACTGCGTAGTCAATTTCCTTTTATGGTGAGGATGCTGAAACATTGGAACAGGTCCAGGGAAGTGCCACATCCTCGGAAGTGTTCAAGATCAGGTTGGATGGGGCTCTGAGCAATCTGATCGTAAAAGATGTCCCTGTCCATGGGACATTGATGCCTCCATAAATACAAAGACAGAGGTAGTCACCAGGTACAAGGAAGCAGCTTTTCAAGGAGCCTGCTCTGCAGAGGATCCCTGAATGTGTGTCTTTTCTCTGATTTTCTTTGAAAAGCCCTTCTCAGCAGCCTGCAGGTGATGTGGATAGATGAGGCCCTCAATGCCCCCATCCAGCTGTTCTGGCTGGGTGTGCCAGCACAGCCCCAGTCCCAAGCCTGCTGGAACTGGAGGAGAGAAGTTCACATGGAGTGAGAGGAATATGCACTGGGAGAGGAATGTTTTCACTTATATTTGCCTGTGGCAAGAGGATCCTGGAAAGCTTTTCTCCCCTGCTAGTGTTAATCACTCTGACTGCTTGCAGGGGAAAACTGAAGTCTATTTAAACATTTTTTTTTTAAGAGGCTGAATAAGCTGCCCTGTTTTTTAACATTCTAGTGCTCTTATTTGTTCTGGTAGCTCTGTTCTGGTTTAAATAATTTTCTTATGATCTTGGCCTGACCATAAGTGTACACAGTCTTCCAAAAGAGGTCTTTCCAGTGTCTTCTACCGAAACACAAATATTTGTCCCAGCTGGAAAATCCTCAAGGTACATCCAGGGTTAGATGGCATAAACATGTGAGAGTCCCCCTGTCTCTGGAAAGTGTAGCCAGATCGTTCTGTCCTCTGCCATTTCCATTGATAGAGCCAAGAGAAATCTAGTAATCCTGTTCCTGGTTTTCTGATTTTTTTTTTTTTTAAACTTTTAATTCTTTTGGTATTATGCCTATCCCTAAGATCACTGGTTTTTCCCATGGGATATTGCAGGCCTCCACCACACTTACATAATTGGCAGACTCACTAGCAAATTATTTCAGTTTGTGAAAATGTCACTAAATGAAAAGAGTCATCTCCAAGACTGAACTGTTGAGCAATTACATTGGCAACCTCTTTTTAGCCTTATCATTTCAGTTCTTCCTGACAATTAGTAGTAAAATCCACTGTCTCTTTCATAGTTCTGGTGCTAATCTCCGTTTTTAGCAGCTGAATTAATAACTTCCTATATGGCAACATATCAAATGCTTCAGCGAAGTCCAGTGGATTACATTTTCTGTGTTTTTTTTTGTGTAGGAAACAAATCACCTTATCAGATAAGATGAAGTATGCTAGCTGTCTGAAACATGTTTATAAGTTTGGCTGAGGAGCTAAAGGGACAGTACTACCATCTGTGAGATTATGACTTACTGATTTAGGAAAGTTCTTTCTGATTATTGGATAAGAACTGTGCTCAACCTTGCCTAAACATTACATGTAATCTACTTTTATTACATTGTTGAAATTTTACCCTTACTAATACTGGTTGTCTTCTTGAATTGTTTTTCATGGAGTTCTTAAATTTGGATATCTACTGGCAATAGGATAGTAACAGTTAAATGGAGGAAAAATATGCAACATTTTTAGAAGAGCTTGATTTAGTTTACTGTGCAGTAAGAAAAAGTCTTTATTATTATATACTATATGTAGTATATTTATTATTTGAACTATAAATAACTACTAAAAACCACTTGGTTCCAATCTCATGGTTTAGCTTCTCTGATACTTTTTCTAAAAATTGGATATTCCGTGTGGCTTTTCATTCACTTGATCTAGTCATCATACCACACAATTTACTACTTAAGTGTTTATTAAGAGGCAAGTCTTTGCTTACAGCCCTTTAACAGAGCATTTTAACAGGGAATATCAGTCTCTTAAGTCTCAGTAACATAGAAAAATTCTGCTGAAAAATTAAAAGGATTTATTTCCACTGTGTATCTGGGATTTTTAGTAATTGCCTGCAATTATCAGCTTAGCAATAAACCAAATATCACACTGCCTATTCTTTGAAAAACAAGGGGTTTCTTTATAAGGGTTTGAACAGAGTTGTGTCTGTGTAACATAATGCAAATAAAGGGAATACTGCAAGTATACTGATCCTGTCTGCAACAAAAAACCTAGAAAACATTCTATCACACTTCAAATGGACAAAATAAAAATTCTTTTAAATAAATGGTAAATTATCTCTTACAGCAATAAACCCACAAACTGAAGTCAGCCCTGTGACTAGAAACAATTTTCAGTCACAAATATAATAATGCTTTTGCTTGCTAATGCCATTGTGATGCTGCTAATGTGCAAGACCCAACAATGATTTTCTGAAGAAGAATTAATCATTTGCTATATTGTTGAAAATTAATCTGGATAAATTAAATCCATGATGAAGTGATATAGTGTTTTTCAAGCTGCCAAATACCTTTTCAAAAGACTGTCAAATTTTTCAAAAACTTCCCATTTTTTTGAGTTGCATTCTCAGTTTCATGGGAAAACAGTAATGGTTTACCCAGAGAACTAAAACTGAATGCAATAGATTTATTCTGGCAAAAACAGCCCTTAACTCTGTGTGTGCACCAGCTTCAGTAAAGGGGACATTGAAAGTCCTTGTACACATGTTAAGTGTGAAAACCTATTTGGCTCTTGCAGAAAGTTCCCCCTAGATCCACCTCTTGAGATTCAGAAGCTGACATCTGTTTTGGTTCCTTGACTGAGTGTTTGGTTGAGATACAATCAGTAAAGAATATTATTCTTTATCATTTATTCCTAGTGGTAGTTTGCTGAATACAAAAGCACATGCACTTGTCCGTATGACTAAACGCTAAAATAGTTAAATATTGAACCACAGAGAACCATTAAACATGAGCAGATGTAATATTTAGAGGTAGACCTGAATATCTGAGGCTGGAAGGTATCTTCTTGTGCATATGTGTATGTATGTTTGTTATGGGGAGGCAAATTGTACTTCTCTGGACAGGTTCCTTGCCAGATGTTTCTTACTACCTCAGATGATTGAGGAACCAAAGTACATCTGGCTATTAAAATATCTTTATATGGTTACATGATTTATTTGGAAAGCATGGTTGAAACTAGTAAGTTTACAACTATGTGAATAATTCTTACCAGTTTCTGGATGGAGACAGTAAGCTTTGGAACTTAAACTAGACAATATTGCTGATCTGTGCTCACTTACGAGATGTGTTTGTTTATTTTTAAGATTATTACATTCAGACAGCCTTCTATTTACTTATGCTATTTTGGTATTTTTGCTGAGAGTCAAGAGACCTAAATAAACCCAGAGTCTCTGTGGATTATAGTTATGTACTGTTTTATACATGCTGGAAAGCCATAAGCCTTCGGGCTGAGATAACTGCATAATAAACATGTATTTTATGAAATAATACCTTTAACACATGTTGCATTTAAAAAAAGAAGGGGAAGACAGTTCATCTCTGTCTGCCATAACAGATTTCTATCAAAAATAAATTTAGAAGATATACAGTGCTCTCCCAGGTTTTGAAAAGACATGATTTTACTTGATAGTTCCATAAGGTAGCAAGGAGTGCTTTTGAATCTGTTCAGTGAGCCTAATGGAACTGTGAGATCCAAATGCTAACAATCTGGCACTCATAGGGAAAAGAGGACGTGTCAATGGGAACATGGAAAGGATGTTTTGTACTTAAGACCCTGAATTTTGCTGTCAGTGATTGCCATTGATAAAACTTAAACTTATTAGGTCTTATTAAAAATAACTTCAGTTATTGCTGTGTTATGTGCTTGCAAGGGTGTAATGAAATTCAATATTGTCATAATTATTTGGCAAATGTTTGATCAGTAGCCAATACTTCTTAACAGAGTGGCTGAAAAGATGGCCCACAGTTTCTTCCACTCTGAAATACCCACTGCTTCAGGTGCCAGCTCTGGATCTGCAGGTGTCTAACTTCCTCAGCTCTCCTCAGTATGTTAGAAAGCACAATGCCATGCCATTGTCACTGAGCAATTACTGATTACTGTTCCCTTTCTGATATCTGGATACTATCGACAAAATATCCTGTAGTAGCACTGTAATTATATATGGCACATAACAGCTTGCATGGTCTCACATATAACAGCATCATTACAGCTGCAAGGGTGTTATTTTGCCTTGCTCCAATAAGGGATTAAAAAAAGAGTTAAATTTTGTTATCAGTCATCTTAGCTACAATTATTAAAAAAAGGCAGCTCAACTTTGTTTTTTAGGGCTTAGTTCCCCCTACAGATTCAGGTAAAACTCAGCACAGCTGTTCAAATAGAGATTTTCTTTTAAAGTACTTCTTTAGAAACACAACTT
The DNA here is from genome assembly GCF_048771995.1 of Taeniopygia guttata. NCBI lineage: Eukaryota > Metazoa > Chordata > Aves > Passeriformes > Estrildidae > Taeniopygia > Taeniopygia guttata. The sequence continues at coordinate 47,135,326 of NC_133028.1, read as the reverse complement.
CTCTTCAAGATGCTGGTTTAAATATTGAAGGAAAAAACCACATCTTTCTGGCCTTATTTGCTTTTGATATTTTATTTAACTTTTGGCAATAATATTTGCTGTATTTCTTTCTTGTCCTTCCCCTTTTATTTTGAAATGCTTTTAAGAAATTCTAAGTTTTCAGGCATACTTCCTGCCATGTGGATTTATTTCTAATGAGCAACTCTAATGGTAATATTTTCCTGAAAGAAAGTTGAAATTTTACTCTTCTGAATAAAATTTTTCTCAAACTAGAACCATAAAAAGTAATCTGAACTGTTCAAAAAAATAAAGTTTGATATTTTATTGCCAAAAGAGATGATACTGTACCAAAGCTGAGGATATTTTGTATTTTGACTAATAGACCTTTCTGAAATAATGCCTGGTTCCAAGTGGACAAATCTACTTTGCCTGTCTCATGCTCTCCTCCTCTATGGAATAAGTTTCTTGGTCATACTACAGCATTTAGAGCAGATTACAGCCTCTCTTCTAGGTGAGAAGGAGAGATTTGCCATGAGAGTGCAGAGCAGCCTGGATAGGAGCGTGGCTGGCAACTTCCACAGGGCACAGTCACATCTATATGAGCAAAAGATAATATTTTACCAGTATATATTTACTTCAAGATTTTAATTTTATATGCTTTCTAGTGGCCTGTCAGTATTTTCCCAGGGAAAGATGATAGTTTTTGCAGAAATGTGTCTATTACTTGGAAAAACATACTTCTGACAGCAAGAGTTTTAAGGCTGAATGAATATTTCTCCACTGACAATGTTAGGTTTTGTGTGTCAGTTTCCAGAGCAGGCAGCTACCCAGGTGATCCTAATGACAAGGAGTATCCTCACAGATCCACCCTGAGCTGTAGCTCACATGGTCCTCTCCTACCAACAGGAGATTACATGTGACATAATATTTTTGTAATTTTAGTGAATTTCAAGATTTTCCTTATTTTTTCTTTCATATTTGCAGCTACTCTTCCTGGTCTTATTATTTTGTTTGGTTCATCTGGATGTATAATTTTTCTGTTAGTTTGGATTAGCAATCAAGGTGCCTGTTTTACAAAAACAGAATTTGAGATATGTACAAAAGCTATGGCCACATGGTGTTGAGAAATCCAGAACTGTACACATCATCACCGGAACTCTGGATTTTTGGCAACTCTGATTTCAGAGTGGAAGACACTGAGCTTAAATCTAGGTTTTACAATCTGTATATTTCTTCTGAAAATGCCCTTTGATTAATGAAAATAGACACCATAACCTCATTGTTTCTATTTGTTTCTTTATAGACTCCCTTTTCTCTTTAAGTAATTTTCCTTTTTTTTTTTAAATTTACCTAAGTGTTCTCCTGTCATCTTGATTCCTGGCATTGCAGTTCTGTATGATTGCACTCTGGAGCTTTATGCATAAGCATAACTGGAAACCACATTTTCCCAGGATATTTTTCCTACAGAAATATTCCAATTCCACCCTTCACACCAATTCCACCCCCCTTTACTGTGGATCATCTTGCACCTTTTTTCTTTTCCTCTTTCTTTTTTTCCCCCTGTAATAGTGTAGCGGTATTGCCAATTTTGATTCAGCACTGATGCCTGCATTGTATCTTATGAAGTTATTTCAGCCATATTGATGAAAAGCAACTTGATTGCCAGTATAATTACCTGCTGGACTAATACATGCCTGAACTCATTAACTCTGGTTGGAAAATGTTATATATGTAGAGACTAGGTTTCAGATGTTGGTGGTCGTGTTTAAAGCACAAAAACCCCCCACAACCCTACAGGTTAAGACATATTCAAATGGCTGCCAAAATGCTCCATATGAATGACTGCTAGGTTGTGGTATAAAGTGTTGACAGTATTTAGGAAAGTTGGAATTCAGAGAAGCTTCTTTGGGTCCTCATGCACTGTTTACACCCATGCAAGGTGGATAATTCCTCCAAAACATTTGGTTTGACTGGGACAAGGAAGTAACAGGCCAAGACTGAGAAGTCATAGCCCCAGAAAGTTTTGCACATAACCCCTGCACTGATGGCTCTGCCAGGAATACTGGGATGAGGGCAGCTGAACCCTCATCCCCAGCAGTGCCCTATTAGAAGGACCCCAGCTTTCACATCCAACCGTTGCCTTTGTGACTGCATAATTTTCTTCCCCACCAAGTTTTAGTCCCTTAGGGCTGGAGAAACTTCACACGTGCGCAGGCATGGGCTCAGTTTAAGCACTCCATTCATTTCACGGTGTAATAACCTGCTCGTGCCCTTGACGTTTCCAGTGAATGGAGAATTGGGACATTATCAGTGACTAGAGAGGATGAAAGGAAATACTTCACCTCGGCTGTGGAAGTACCAGCATCTGTTATATTTTAGCTGTTATCTTTGGCCAGGGACCTATAACTGATCTCACAGCTGAGACAGGAACCATATGCAGAAAGAAATGAATTTAACCCTTTCCTTGCCCGTCACTCATGGGTGCTCACTGTATGTGTTAATGTGAGAGACATTAACACTTCCTTATCAGGAAATATCCCCTAAGCAAAGGGTTAATTACTAAATACATTATTCCTGGTGATCACCAGGAAGAGATGCTTTCTTTGTGTCCTCACACAGCAGCAGTATGACCAAAAGACCTTTTCCAAATTTTTTGGGTGTCTGACATAAGCTATGGGTAGCTACACCCTGCTTCTTTCCAGATCTGGCTGTGGTTTCACCCAGTTTGTATCTACTCTGAGGACATTTATATCACTAGTATCAATGACTAAACCTATTTAAAGGAAATTAGGGTAGAAGGGGATTTGTTAGTTTTGATGCTACATTGGTGGTTTAGGAGGTAGCTGAAGCATTCAAAGTTGTTAAATTCATGGTACAAGCATTTTAGAAATAATAAAATCAATAGTTTCTCAGAAGCCACAACATTATTATAGTAATATATTGATGTTGCTAATAATTTCTGAAATATGTGACTATTCAATGGACTAGGGAATTCAAAAATGAAAGCAAAAACTCAGGATGTTTTCTGATTAGAGAGACCCAGAAGAATGTTTTATGTTGTACTCTCACAAGTTTATCATAAATGTTTATCATTTTCCCATGCCATATGCAAACAAATGAAATCTACTCATCTTCAAATCACTTCACAATTGTCAGTCAAGGAGTTTTCTTTGGCTTTAGCTTCTTAATGTATAGCTGAACTAACACCCAGCTGTACCATAAGAGCTTCAAGAACTGATATGGGACAGAGGACAGGAGGGGGCAAAACCCAAAACAAAACCAAACCTGAACGCTCTTTACAAGGCAAACCTAATTATCATCTATAGGATTTTCTTTTTTCTATTGTAGTTTAAGATCAGCATTGCATGCTACCTTGAGGTGACTCTGTACTACTCTGTCTTAAATGGTCAGGGAAAAAAATAAAAAAAAAGCCAAAGGCAAGCCAAAGAAAATATTAATTTTGAAACTATGAACTGATATCCACAATGAAGTAACTTGTTTGGCAACCACCTGCAGTTTTGCTTATATTGTTCATGCTTATAGTGAATAGGGAAAGAAAAGATTCTTGATAATTAGGATGAGAAGCAATGATATGAAACACACTGTAAAGAGGTTCCATGTGCAGTGGATTAAAAAGTAAACTTGTTATATTTCCAATATCATGATTGACACATTCTTTGGCTTGTCAGTTTAATCTCTGTTTTTACAAATGCCAGATTAGATAACTGGTTCTTGAAGGTTTGTAGCCCTTTGCTACCACTCACAGCTTCAAAAAAACTTGTAATGCTATTAGATAAAGTTGGTTTATTTGGAGGATAATGCTAAGAGTGCTCAATACACTTTCCCTTCATGCAGCTCTAGAAAATGTCATTAAAATTTCAAACATTATACAGCCTATGAAACTACTGTTAAATAAAGCATTACCCTATGCATCACACTATTATTTTTTTGTTAAATCTTATGGGAAAATGTGCTTTCCAGGTGTGTCCTTAATAAAGCAATTGAACACACTATGTGGCATGCCAAATTGCTTTTTGATGATCAAAATTCATCACCAGTTCCCAGAATTTAGGAAATAAATTAGGCAGTTTCAAGTGGTACAAAAAAATCTTTCTCTTGACGCTCCTAGCATAATGTTAGAGTAGTAAATAGATGTGCCTGCCTTTCAAGTGGGCTGTCCATAGCCAGTTTCTGCTCATGAAAATGAAGGAAATGGTTTTTAGAACTTACATATCAGTATCAGCCGTATATGAAATTTAGCATGTTAAAGAAAAATTGATTTATTCAAATACTATAGGTATTGAGGATTCAGGAGAAGGAAATATGCAGAATCTGAAGAAAAACAATGTATCAACCATGAAAATAGGCTAAGTAGCCAGTTTTATGCACCTCTATTTCATTTTGCGTAGGTAGAGAAAGTAAGCTCTTCTGCCTAATGTTGCCAAGTATTCCTCTTCAAAGATCCTTTCAAAGGATGTTGATTCTTTGCTAAACTTTTGAGTTGGAGTTCCCAGCCTTTTCCTCATTGCTTGCCTTCTATCCTCTCCGCTCAAGAAAAAGAGAAGTTACAAAAATTATTTCTGTTTATTTCAGAACTTAATTCAAAGTTTTCAAGACTGAATTTTTTTTTCCAAGGATACATTAAGGTAGAATACATTTATCTTTGGCTAAAATGATTGATTCAGCTGCCTACCAAGCTCCTGAGGAGGGTGATCTTTTGAGAAGATATTGGACATAAATAATGAAAGCAGAACCAACAAACATTTTCTCTGCTGACACCCCAGCAGTCTCGCAGAGAAGATAAACTGCTACACTGAAGCCCAGACAAGTCAGGGGCAAGACAGAGCTTCTGGACAGAAAGAATATTGTCTTAATTCCTCCTAATGATTATTTTTAAATGTCAGGAAATTTTAATATGCTTTTGTAATTCAGCAAGGGAAAGAGGCTGCTGTGTAGAGGTATCTGTATGACAACATGTTATTGGAAATCCTTTCTGTCCTTGCCATTTTAAATGACTTTTATAAATGGGCCTATGTAATTAAAAAGATTCTCTGAGGTATTGAGAAAGAAGGCTCAGGTTGAACCTTAAAAGGTACCTAACACCATTTGAAATCAATCACAGTTAGGTATGTACATTTTCTTGAATTCTCAACTGTGCCCCATCCTGATTAGTCCAAAAATTGTGTCAAGGGAGCAGACAAGGGTTTAATTTCAGCTTATATTAAAGCTAAATAAGTAACATAACTACTATTTTCAGATACGTTCATTCCCTTTGTTCACTGTGCCAATATACAGCTCAGCTAAGCCTTAGGATTAAAATAAGTGATCCATGGTACTAATTAACAGATTTATAAATCATTCTGTATGATCAAGCCATTCGTAACTTTCCTGTCATATACAGGAAGGTGAGTGCAGTTGCCAGAAATGTATTACAAGTGTAATGAAAGCAAATAGTCCAAAATGCTGAGAAATCAAACAAAGTCTTATTAAAAATAACTTCAGTCATGTTTCCAAAAAATTAATTATTTGCACAGCTCCTATACCCCACAACACCTGAAAATTTGGTAATGTTTAACATATGTCAGATTGTAGGTCCAAATCCAAACTCAATTGTTGAAGTCTTTGCCCTGGAGGAAAACCATAAATCAGACAGGATATGAGAAATGGTGACTGATTAACACTGCTCAAGGATCAGGAGAAGCAGAGGAACTTCTAGCTGGTAAACTTGGCAAAGATGGTTACATGTGCACTGTAAAAGTAGCTCTGCCACTCATGGCATAGCTGTCATGGTGCATGGTGCGTATAAGTTGTTAACTCCAAATGATATTCAGAAATTCAGCCTATTGAGTTTAAAACAGTTCTCCAGGGCTACGTTCATTAAAAGGCTGAAGTATTTTAAACTGTTTCAGTGGGAATTTTTGCAGCTAATCTCTGCAATTTTCTCTTTGAATCTAGGGACCATCGACACTGCAAATGTTAGATTGCTTTTGAGATGAAGATTGAAAGAGAAAACTTTACATAATACTTATTAGACCACATCTGGAGTACTGTGACCTGCTTTGGGCTTCAGGACAGAAAGTTGTTAATAGACTAGAGCAAGTTCAGCTGAGGGCCACCAGGACAGCTGGGGCAGTGAGGCAGGAGCCCTGAGAGTGGCAGCAAAGAGACCTGGGGTTGTTCAGCCTGGTGAGAGGCAGCCACTGCCGTATGGGGAAGCTACACGGAAATGCCATCAGCTGCATTAAGGAAATGCAAGGCAAGAGGGGGAGAGACAGAGGGCATAAACTGAGAGAGGGCTGGTTTCTATTTGTCACAGAAAACCAAGTTTTACTATGTCAGCCAAGCATTGGACCAGAGGTGCCATGTGGTCTCTATTCTTAGATGAGACCAAGTTAGAGGAAGCCTTGGGCAGAGTGGCATGAATTCAGACCTGGGCCTGCTTTGCGTGTCAGGTTGGGTGGGTGACCTCCCAAAGTCCCTTCTAGCCTGAAAAGCTCTGAGCCTGAGTGAGGACAGCAAAAGAATGGGAGACAGCAAGTAAAGGGTGAACAAAATGACCTAGTAAAACATATGTACCTTGCTGAAACCAAATAGCTTGATCTATTTATTTTACTTAGTAACCAAAACTGCAGAGTGACTTAGTTGATTCTGACCATGACAATCCCCAGGCTACCACAAAAATTGTAGCTCTGCAAAGTTTTGCAGTATGTAATGTTGTAACGCCTTACACTTGTGCAGAACTTCCATCCAATGATCTCTAACCTTCTACAAACCTGACTAACGAAGACTCCACACAGTCCTTCGAGGCAAAGGATATACTGCTGCTAATTTAATTTCTGCACACACAACTTGCAGAAGGCTATCATACCCAAAGTCATGCTGGCTTTGACTGTAAATTTTTGTGGGGTCAGAGGAAGTGGAAGAGATCAGGTGTACTGAGAGCAGAAAATGATGGCCAGCTCTCCACTGAGCAGGCATGGAATATTCTTCTCTTATTGCCTGTCCTGGAGCAGCTGATATATTGACATGGAGCCCTGCTTACTGCTGAATATTAAGTATGGGTCTCAGCTTCCTGCTCACTGTCCTTGCAATTGGAAATAATTGGTGGAGCTCAATTTATTTCCTGCTGATGCTTAACAAAGCCAGGTTAGTGCTGTGTGGAAGAAAAAAAATTAAGTCTCCTTTTTGTTCGGAATCACAGAAAGATGATCCTGATACTTGGCCTGCAAATGAATTAAAGATAAACAAAAAAATCCATTGACATAATTTTTTGAAGAACAAGACTGACTATAAATGTATAGCTGTGTAAATTCAGGGTGAACACAGCTCCATTCCCTGCTGATGCTTCTGGTTAACTTCAGGCAGATTATTTCTTCTGGAGTTGGATGGACACAGGCAGTGAATGAAACTGAAATGCAGTGTTCCACACCTCAAGTTAGTGTCCTAACCACCAGCTTATTATATTCCACTCATGCGGGAATAGAAAACCTCAAATAATCAAGGCCAAATTTGGCTATGATGAAATGAAATTTAATTAGAAATGTTCCAGTTAGCACTAATCATTGAGCAGAAATACTATATACCCAAATTGTGAAATTATTAAATGCTTGTTGACAATGATATATAAAATCAGCACTAGCATGACAGTGGAAAGATAAGTAAAACCTGTTAATTGTCCCTTGATTTCCCCAGCCAACTTCCATTCCCTAAGAACTGCTCAGTGGTTTTTGCAAGATTTTTGTTAGGTCTGAAACTACCTTTTTTAGAATGTAGCATGCAGGCTTGTCTTTTGTCTGAGTTATTTTTCTAGTCCACCTTGAGTAGGGAAAGAAATCAAGTTTTTCATACACTTCAAGATCTTAATTTACTTTATAGATGTGTTGTAATTTGCTTCAATTTGCTTTTTTTCTTTTCTTCACATTGAAGGGGGTATTCCATTGACATCAACGTAGCAGCCCTCAATTCTTATAAAATGATCACAAGCCCAGGTAAAACCAGGCTGACGATTTCTGTGGGTGGGCTGGAGCCTGTGCTGGTGGAAGTCTTTGCGCCCACCCCAGCTGAGAGCTGTAGACATCTTTCCATCTCATCCTTTCCTTCCTCTTGCTTGCCCAATTATTAGGCCTAGCCTCAGGCCCTTGAGAAAAACCCCCTTTCCCAGCACGAGATCGTGGTGCTGTGCTCTTGCAGGGAGCATTACCATCTGGTGTCGGCAGTTCTTGCTGTCCCAACTCTTGGAGCAATTCATATTTTCCGGATACATGGGTGGCAGGATTTTTTGTGGCCGACTTCTTTTGTCTCTTTAAGCACTCAATCTTCCTTGTGAGCCTCATGGGCAGAAGGCTCTCCAGTCATGGAGGGGGGCTTTTCCACCAGTAAGCTTTTTACAATGGGTGTCCATTATTCAAAATAAGGCCGGCAGTTTTATAAGGCCTGTGAGTACACATTTCCCAGCCTGTTTCTTCTTAAATTACCAGGAATGCAAAAATAACCAATAGCTTGACCTCTTAAATCACAAATTGGATAGACTTACCATTAAAGGACATTGTGAATGTGTTTCCCATTATTTAGTTAATTTGGTGTGTTCAGCAGTGAGCTTTTGGATGTTTGTGAGGTTTTTTTTTTTTTAAATTCTTTGCAGGAATCATTTGATGACTTTCTTTCATGAAGTTTGATTAGGTCCTCTGGACCTGCAATAAGGGAAACTGAAGACTTTATAATGAAGGTTGAGTGGAGCTATAATATTAGCTTGCTGTAAAAATTAATAAGTTCATATTTTAAAGTGTGGGTATAATGAATAGAGTGACGTTTATAAATTAGATCTATCCATTTTTTATATTTAGAGCCTGGAGACAGAGATTATACAAGAGAACTGTCCCAAAGTGACACATGCTGTATACAGTTTACCAAAGACTGTTTTTCTTCCTCGGAAGGAAATAATTTTCTGGGAAATTTCTGCAGAGGGTGGGATCTGTAAAAATGCTGCATGTGTGTCTGATTTTATTTCTGTTTAAATTGATTTTAATGTTGTGTACTCTTCTTTCAAGTCTTGTCTGACTAATATAAAATATATCTCATTGCATTCTGTAAAGTTTCTATTTGTCATTCTTTTGTCTTTTTTTAATTTTAAATTTTAGCTTTTATCTTTTAGTAGATTTATTTATTGTGAACATTGAACGGTGTCCCCATGGCAGTGGGGGTTTTACAAAGTGTTTGTAAAAAGCTTTTTAGAAGACTGTTAACAAAATTTTTTTCTCTGATACTGGGGTTTTTTTGAAAAATTTTCAGTATTTTTATTTTTAGACCCTCCTGCTACCTTTGCTTAGAGTTTTGTCATCTTCAAGTGTAATAAATCACAAATTGAACAGAAAGGTATTTTACTGGAACAAGACAGTTTCAAATATGTTATTGTTACTTCATTTCATATTAATCAGGCTGTATAAAGGGAGAGACAATGTATATGCCCACCAAGTCATATCTGTATTTTGGATATAAGCTGGGGGAAATTAAGTGGCTGCACACTGCTTGTAGGTTGTAATCGCATTTTTACTGTAACCTGCGATGCTCTGCAAAACCTTGAGCTGCCTTTGCTTAATTAGACTAATTAAAGGGCTAAAGTGTTTGCAGAGTTAGAGCCTGCTGTCATGCTTGTCTTTCTTGCATTTGTGTGTGGGCTGAGAGTTTAAGTGTGAGGTTCCCAAATGAGAAGGACAGCTTCCTTCCTCCTCATCGCAGCTTTCATGGAGGAGACGTGGTCAGTAGCTCTTCTATGGCTGACAGGCTTGGAAGGTGTCCTGGTTCTGGCCAGAAAAGGGTTAATTTTTGTAGTAGTCAGGAGGGGGCATAGGTAGGACATGGAGGTTATTCCATAGCACCAGAAGTTATTTTCTGGGGGTGGGGAAAGGGCGCCCTTCCAGTCACTTAGTGTGCAAACAGGTGTTTCAGGGCTCTGTGTGGAGAACTAATCGCTCCCCTCTCTTGTACACTTTATTATTATTAACACTGTTGCTGTCATTGACCACTTTCTTATTTCATTGCTGTTTTCAGTAAATTGGTCTTATCTCAACCTGTCCTCTTTACCTTTTGTTCCTCCAATTCTCCTTTTTAGCCACTGTGGGAGCAAGCAGCACATGGCTTGGAGTGTTTCAGTGGATACACTAAATTGGGAAATACCATTCCTAAACCATGACAGAAGCAGACAGATGGCTTCATCACAGCTGTGACTGTGATTTAAAATTTTTGAACTCCTACAGCTACTCTGTTTGCTAGAAGGGCAGCAGTGAAAAAGGCAAACTTCAGCTAGCTGACCAGGCTTTGAAATTCCAGTTCATAGGAGTGAGGGAAAAATCAGGTATTGATATCTAAGGATGAAAACAGTTTACCTTTTTTTTTTTCATCTGGGGGCATATCAAGTGGTCTGCTGTCAGGCAGAGGAAATGAAAGAGGGATGAGACAGACAACTGGAATTGCAGGTGGTTTACTGGTTTTGTGATGAAACTGTCTTGTGCCTTTGATTCCTTGAAGGGGAGCAAGAAGTACAGCAAACTCTTACTTCATTTCAGTGTATGAGAAGGTAAAATGTGTTTCATTAAAACAAGATTCTAAATGTGTTTCATTAAAATAAGATTTTGAAAAATACTTGTATGATGACGACTAGATTCTCAGAGATAGTTTAAAGAAATGTGCACAGCATTCTGTGAACAGATAAAACGTCATCTGTAATTCTTTGGATATATTGCCTGTTATATGCACTGTCATACTTCATTTAAGGTCTTATCAGTAAAGCATGTAGAATAAAATTGCTAGCACTAATAGGGCATTGTTCTAAAATGGCTTTGTCTGTCAAATGAAAGTCAGGACCAGAAAAGGTATTTAACTGCGCATCTGCTTTTAATGGAGATACGTGAGCAAAACTCAAATAATGAAGGTTTCTAAAATGTTGTTGGGGTTTTCCTAACTTTTCTTAAGTCAATAAATTCATAGACACTGTAAAGTAGAATAACCTAAAGGTTCAGGATTCCATTAAATTGGTCCCATAGGGTGAAACATTACTGATGTCTTATGGAGTAAACTATTTCTATATAATCAGTCTGTGACCAATTCATTCTAAGGGAATGAACAGAGGACACAAATCTCAAGATACAGTGGAAAGAAGCAGTTTCTGTGCATATACACAGATAAAGGTCTTTTGCTGTCACAGCATTTTCACTAGGTTTTCCTATGCGGTTTTTTTTTGTCAAATAATTTGAATTTTCTGTTTATTAGTAATTTGGTTAATCTGTTCACCCTTGTTATTCAGTGTGTTCCCACTGCTTGAAGTACAGCAAAATGCAGCACAAAAAAATAGTCTGTGACCGTATGAATATATCATCTTTGCAGGGAAATCCTATGTACACAGTACAGGAAAGTAATAAAAGTATATTTGCCTACAGGACAGCAAGTGGTCTCAGCATGCAAGGAACTTAACCCTTGTCAGATTATTTTGGAAGAGCCATCTGTAAAAGAGGGATATGAGCCTTGTGATATGCATCTACTGAAATCCCATGTAAATACCCAGGTTTCAGTGCAGTCTGGCTATTCAGGCAGTAAATCTTAGAGGGACATCTTTTTTGGCTTGTAAGAAATCAGAAGTAGAGACTGCTGTCCTTTGCTGAGGACAGGGTCTGTTGAAAGCAACAACACACAGTTAATTAATTCCAGGTCTATGCATTGATTGAAATTTATCTGGCGAGATCATATATAAACATGAATACATCTGTATTATATTCAGAAGTATTTACTGTTCTGAAAATTTTTCTCTGAATGGCATCATTGCCTACAGGAGTTTGCAACATACCTGAATGTACCCATTTGCACCATGTTCTAAAGAAGGACATTTTTGCACCACGGTCCTCACCCTTCTGAAGACAAATGATAAGCAGTAGGAAAAAAATATACATGTGTTATAAAAACAAAACGATCCTTCATTACAGTATTGACTAAATACCTACAGACAGGTTTCTTTTTTATTTAAAAAAAAAAAAAAAAAACCACTGGGGAAAACATTGCAAAAATAAGAAGTATTAAGGATGGGAAAGGGACCACAGCTGTGAGTAGGAAGCCCCAAATACAGGCATCAGGAATAAGATTCCTGTTGTATTAAAAAAACCTAACAAATGGAAATGAGTTTTTACGGTCACAGTGACAAAGTGCACTTCAAAGCAGAGCATGGATTGCCTGGAGAGAGTAGAAGTGAAAGCCCAAGGGCTATCTGGTGAAGCAGTGAATTTGTGTTTCAGTCTGAGGAGATAATTTTTGCTAATGTCCCTGGTGACCTGTGAAGCTTCTCTGTCAGTGGAAATGACAAGAAGGAGTCAATGACCTATAGCATCACCTGTCTGCTTTTGATAGCAGATGCTAAAACTCAGCCTCTTGTTGGAGAGAGAGGCGTCAACTCACATTTTTGCCTCCAAAAATTATTTCAGCCAAATGCCTGTCATTATTAATACATTTGTCATGCTGATTCTTGTGGTTAAGAGCTAATGGTGGGTGTTCATTTATTTTATGGAACTTGTTCTATTGGTATGTTGGATTTTTTTAAAAGAAACCGCTCAACAATTCCCTTTATAGCCAAGCAGCACATTAGTGCATAGAGTAATAGTGCTATCAAATCCTTCCACAAGGAAAGCAATGCTGCTCTTTTTCTAGGAATTTAGCAGCATCCAGTAATCACAGTGATATGTGCTAGGTTCATGCATTCTCCCAGGGAGAGAAGGTAAGGGAATAATAACAGATGCTAGGTTGGGTATCGGTCTCTTGTGATAATAAAAACAACATTGAAGGTTTCAAGTGGGAAAGGCCTAAATGCAGAAAGTGTTGGAAAATCTGGTTGAAGAATAGTCTTTAAACCTCACATGGGGGAAAGGGAGGTGAACTCCTTTACATAAATCATCTGTATACTTAATTTGATATCAAACATGAACCTTAACATGTGTCATATAATCTGGTTAGATACACATGGGTCTTATTAAAATTGCGTGAGCCAAGGACTCTGCTGATTTACACGAGTTTGAGCAAGTCTTTTGCAAGGCAGCAAAAGTACCTTAATTTAGAGTACTTTCATTTAGAGATAGAATTTAGGATGTTTTTAGCAATTTATCCTCATAAAGCTGCTGACCAGGATCCTGTTGGTGTAATTGGAAAGATTCTTATAGCTTTGCAAAGGGAGATTTATTCCCTCAAATCCAAGTGCTTATCTGAGGTGTGGTGATTAAACAGGGAGAGAAACATTCCTGGAGCCTCTGTGACTCTGAGTCCAAACATACAACTGCTTCAGACTGGAAAACAGAGCTGGATCCTGTGAACCAATCCTTTCCCCCACTCCACCCCCCCCCCCCCACTTTGTTTTGAATTGTTTTCCTTTTTTTCTTTCTTTCCATTTTTCTTTTATCTTTTTTTCATTTCTTCTTTTTTTTCATTTTTCCCCCATTTCCTTCTTTCTTTCCCTGGCTTCCACATTTTTCCTCTTTTCTTTTTCCCTTTCTTCTTTCTTTTCTCTTTTTTATCACTGTTTCAAACCAGATGTGAAGTCCTCGGATTTGAGCCGGGAGAAAAAGTTCTTTTTTGGAGTAAAGTGCACCACTTATGCTGTACTATTTGATATTTGGGACCAATATAAAAAAATCAGCAAGTTTAGCAGACCACTTCCATTGAATGTGGCTCCCTCAATTTGGAATTGCCAGCCCAGCTTCTCCCGCACAGGGTGGGATCCAGGCTCTGCTTCATCAACACACTCAGAAGACACCAGTAAGTACCGTGTGCTTCATAGGCAGGCAGAGGAATGAAAATAGAGGAGGGAAAAGCAAGTAAAGGAGGATTCCTTGAAAGACAAGGCAACAGCAAAGTATGGTTTGAAGCATCAGCTAACAGGCAAGCTTTAGAAAAACAAGAGAGTTACTACATCTAAGTATATGAAGAGAGTCCATTTTTATCTAATTGAATTTATATTGAGGTTTTTGGTATCACTGTCAATGATCTATATGGTGTGAGTTAGGTCACACTCTGGTCATTGTGGGGTGTGGTGTTAGGGCTTTTTTCCAGTTAAATAGCTCAAAAATATATTTGGGAAACTAAACAAAGAGATATGAAAGGAGATGTGATAAACTTCTTAACTTGAGTGAAAGATGAAGACTCCGTCTGCAAAATATTCTGAAGCGCAAAATGTCTGTAAAGTAGTTGTGAAGATATATCAGCTAATAAAAAGATATCTGTAACAGCTTAAAAATGAAGTGAAAGCAGGAATACAGGAACTGCAGGAATCCCTGCAGGATGAGAACTGCTGGCTGCGGTTGAATTTAGGAATTTTCAAGCGCCCTACTCCAGTCAAAGGACAGAAATAAAGGTATTTTTATGCTGACATTTCACAGAATTCCTACAGGAATCCTCATTTAAACAAACAAACAGAAAAAGATGATGATTCTGGCACACTAGAAACATCTTAATCTGACCTGTGAGAAAAGATTCCTGAAGAATCTGGAAATGACAAAGATCTTAATTTAAATGTAGGAAAATTCTGAACTTGTGTGACCGAGGCACAGGGAACTCAACACTTTTAAATGTGTTAAAAATACAGATGATTTATTGCCATAGTTAGATGTAAGGAAACTTTAATCTTCTGGAATACCAGATCAGTATTTCTGATTAAACAAAACAAATACATAAAAATAAGGTTTTATCTGCATGATTTATTTGATTAAAAGTAACCTTGCCCTTTTTGAAGCTTTATTTTTTAATTTTACTTCTCACATCTTGAAAACATTTTAATCCTTTCCACAAATGTTTTGTGGCACTGAGAGTGTTGTGTTTCCCAAGTGTTAATCATAGGGAATAGTTTGTCTTGTGATGGGATATGATCCAATAGTTAACTGAAGGAAGAGGTACAGTTCCATGGAATTTGGCACCATCTGTATCAGGCTCAAGGTGTTGCAAAATTGAACCTTCAGCAAACACTGAACAGTGACTTTGAACTGGGAGGAAAAAAGCTATATTCTGATATTTTTCCTCTGGCAGAATAATTTTCTTTATACCAAGAAAAGTTACTTAATTGGGAATTTCAGTAGAGGTATTAACATCATGATTATGGCAATGTCTTATAAATTTGATCAAAAATTACACATGAAATAATGGGTTGGATTGTTTATTTTTATTTGTTTTGGTTTTTTGGGCTTTGTTTTGTGTTTGTGGGTTGTTTTGTTTTGGGTTTGGTTTCGGTGTTTTGGTTTTTTTTTTTTTTTCTCAGCGTTAAATTCAAGACATTAATTGTTTTACTAAATGGCTTGGAACTGCTTTGATCATACCAATTGTTATTGCAGGAGTCTTGCAAACGTAATTCAGGGGACTGGTGGGGTAATAACTTAGTGTGGTTCAAAAAGGCTTAAATGGTAGCATTTGGATATAACTGGGTATATAATTTGGTATATTTTTTCATAGTTTCTTTCTGCTGAAGTATTTTAATTGAAACAGCGTCAAAAATTAAGTGTTTTATACTTAGCTTTAAGGTCACTGCTTTGAATAACCAAACAAAGTATCCATATTTTCCACCAAGGAGACTGAAGATGAAAATATCAGAAGATGAGCATCTATATTACAGCACATTAATTTTAGCAACTTCATTTCTTTTGAGTTAGTAAAAAAAGTTCTTCTAAGTAGGAGAGAGTATTTCTTTACTAGATTGACCTTTGAAGTAAAATTGATGTCATTAAATCATCCTTAAATCATCCTTAAGGATGCATAATTTCCTTCATTGAAGAAGAAATGTGTCAGGTGACTTTTTTTTCTCAGTAGCTCTATGATTCTTTCATTCAACATAGCATGCTGCCTGCTGTCTTTTCCTGTCTGCGTTCTTCCTACCCTGCTTAAAAGATGTAAAGTCTTATTCTCTTTCATTCTTTCTCAAAATACTCCATTCAGGGTTACCATACATGACTCCCTCCCTTTACTTGAGTGGCTTCGAAAATATCTTTTTTCCTTCAGTGACTGGACACGTACCTGCATTTTTGGTTTAGACACCCAAATTTGCAAAAAATACTGAATTCTTTTCCTTATCTGAAAGCAAAGCAATCAGTACATGCTGCAAGACCAATGGGAGGAATTTGGTGAAAGCACAGAAAATACAAAAATGAAAAGTAAAGTGGAAAGTAGATCGAGAAGTTATAAGAAAACTTATATAAAAAGTTCTCTTTTTTGATAGAAATATTTGTAGCACACATTATTTTAAAAATATATAATTTGGTTTTTGAAAGACGTTTTGATTTTAGGAGGGGTGTTAAAACTCTTTTAGTAATTGCTGTCCTTGTTATATGAAGCACAGCCACTGATGAAATCTTGTGTAGAGAAGATTATATATGAATATGAAATTATATGATCACTAACAGATGTAATTCAGCCTCAGCATTGTTTTTCTCCCATACTACACTTAAATATAAAGAAAAAAATATTATGCTGAAGGTATTCTATTCTACAATGGCCATTAGAGAAAAACAAGCCTTGAAATTTTCATTTCATTATGTGAAAAAAATAAACAGCAGTGATCGCCCATTTCCAAAAAGTCTGCTCAGCCACTGGCTTTGAATTCTTTTTTCTTGCTGACTATGTACCTAGGTAAGTCTATTCAGTTGAGGAATTCCTAATTTTTTACAAGAAAACTGGAGAAAAAATTCCACTGAATAATATTTTTACTTTGCTAGAGCTGATTTCATTGATGACAGAGTTTAGACTTTCTAGATGATTAATTACACAGAAATAAAAAAGGAATAAATACTACTGATTGAGACAGAGAAAGTAAAAGTACAAGTCGATCTCATTTGAGCTGACTATTATTGTTATTGTTATTTTAGAATACCTTGGCTGGAGTTTCATTTGTATAGAAATTCTGATTGTGTAAATGTGCAATTTAAATTCTGAATATATATCTCTTTATTTGAATCTTGAAAGGCATAAGTTTTGCTTAATGTAATACTTATCTTTATTAGCAGTATAGCCATGGACTTCAGTTGACTATCATTTTAAGTAGTCAAAAATTCTTTTATTTCAAGATCTCACTGAAAATGTGATCTGTAGGAGATTAATGCACCATTTAGGGGGTCATACTGTAGGAGCCTTTTGGAAAAAATATTTAGATACAAAAGCTGATAGAGATGAAGAAAGTTACCCTGGAAGTGTATGTATAAGAAGGGGGAGAGGTGGAATTTCTGATTGTGGATTTTTTTCTTAATTTGTATTCACAGTGTAGAAATATTTGTAAAGCATAACATCTAGGTAGCTCAGAAATTTCACAGCAGAGTAGAAATCTTATTGCATTTTTAAACAGTGTTTCTTTCTAATGCTGTAATTAAGGTATCTTAATGTTGACTTAGTAAAATCCTCTGTATGGCATTTTAACCAAGGTAATGCATGCTAAATACAAATTTAAATAATTTTCCTTTTTTTTTTTTTTTTGTGGCACATAACCAAAATCAAAATAAATATCAAAACAAAAATTAAAACCAAACTTCCCTCTATAATTATACTTTTGAACAATTCCCTTCTTCTATGTGCTTAAAAGCTTGCTAGTTGGGGGGATTTGATTTGTTATTTATATGCAACATGCTTTTTCAGAATTGTTTCTCTAAATCATATTAGATACAGTTTTATATTTTCAGAGAGGTAAGCTTTGGCATATATACATCATCAGTTCAGTAAATTTAACTATTATTTTATTGCATTCAAAATTGTTCAGCATGTGAACCAGAGAATGTTATAGATTAATGCACAATTTTGCTGCAAATGTGTACGGCCAAAGCCTTTTCCACATAAATTCATTGCACGCTTTCTAAAACAGTGCTTTGGGCTGTTTTCTACTCCAGCCACAGTTTTAGTCCTGTTTCTGATCTTAGACTGAACCTCTGTTGATGACTCACTATTGATGGAATTTTTATTTTGCTTAAAATTATGGTGTGGGGGGAATATTGTCAATTCACATGACCTCAAATTGTGACCTGTGCTTCATGTCCCAGTGTTGCTAGTTTTGCTTGAGGCGCAGAGTTGAGGGCTAGAAGGGCCTCAGCACAGGGTGGGAAGGAAAGCATTCCTATGCTAATTTGGGCAAACTCTTCTCCATCTTTCTGCTTCTCTTATTTAAATTACTAAAATATGATCAATAACCTTTGACTATCTCACATTATTTTTGAGTAATGCCGTATTGGAACACTAATTTTAAAAAAGCAGCATTTAACCCATTTGGGCTCTAGATGTGGGCTCAGGTAGCAGCTCTGTTGGCAGAAGTTTGCTAGAAAGCTTCTCTTTACATACTCCATGTGTTGAAGCCCAGTTGAGGCTTTGCAAAACCACTCATTGGCATCTGTAGAGAGCTCCCATCACAGCACAGAGCACTAAAGTGGTGTTTTCTCTGAACTTGGTAGGGCCACTAAAAAATGCTTTTCCTCTAGTTACTTCTGCATTGGTGATGTTTACAAATTTGGAGCAAAAAGCTTTTTTAGGACTTGATCCAAAAAGATAACAGATTATAATGCTGCTTAAAAAACCCTAAGACCATTTGTAACGCAGTTGCCAAGTTTGAGAAAGAGCCCAGTTAAACCTATTTAAGTCCTCTCTCGTATATCATTAGAGATTTACCATTCAAAATCTCTCCATTAACGTTATTTATGGACCATTCAAAGTAATATTATTTTATGTTAGGGGGAAATAAAACTTTAGGGATTAAATATTTTACTTGTCAGTGTTCATTCCAGTAAATGTATTTTTCCCTAGCTAAATCCTAGAGTTCTTAGGATAATAGTTTGCACTTGTAAATACTTGTATCTGTGACCCTGATCACTCTTTTCTCATCAACAATGAAATAATTATATTTCACAAATAGTTCAGCCAGCCAATCTTTCCTATGTTGTCCCATAGTTCAGTTTCAGTTTTGCTGTAACCTGAGGCTGACATTTCATAGTAAAATCAGGAACAGAACTATGAGGAACTAACTCCTAGAAGACGCTGGCTATGACTTTTTGAAACCAGAAATAAATTTGGTTCACTTATATCCCATTCACAGTTTATAAGATCCTGTAGGTGCACAGGTTCAACTGGGGCTACTCTGGTAGCAATGAAAACAATTTCACTTTTTCTTCACAGATTTTAGAGTAACAGGGTGTCAGCATGCACCATCAGAAAGATGAGCTTGTAGGGAAAAATCACTCCTTTCATCTCTATACCTTTCAGATACTGGCACCTCTGCTAAGGATTGAGCGACAGTTTTGGTTGTGGTTTTTCATAGTGGTGGATAAAGATCTTCTATGTCTGCCAGAGTCATCCTGAAGAAAAATGTGGTACATGGGATATGAACAGCAACCTTTGTGTATATGATGTGTTTAAGAGTTATTGCATATGCATGGCATAGCCTTTGTTCAGATAAATCTTCCCTGTAAGGCTGTTCTGATAAAACCAACAAATCCAGCCAAGGACTGAGTCTATTTCACACCACAGGGGTTGATTCTTGGAAAACCTAGTGTGTGCTGTACCCTTGCTGGATACTTGTGTGTGAATCACAGCGCTGGTCTGTACCTGAGCAGTGCTGAATCCTCTAGGGCTGAGTCTGACAGCCAAGACCCAGACAATCATCACTGTGCCTATAGTTTCAAGCTTCATTTTTTGCCCATGGTGCTATGTATTTGTCCATTCTGTGATGTTCCACACGTATCAAATTAAAAATAACAAATGGGTCAGAAAGGCATTTCCAATCCACATTCTTTTTCTGGAAACAGAAGAAGAAAAGAGTTCCTGACTGATGTCCTTCATTAACCATACAAAGTAAAGCTCCTACTGGGCTCAAATAAAAAAAAAGTTAGTTGCTTCATGGATGTGCAGTAGATCTGTGTCAGTGCACAGCATAGAAACAGAAAAATGTAAATTCTAGATTGAATTTATTTTATGTGGGTTACTGGGAAGAAAAACTGTCCTTGAGCTGGATAGGGATCTTTCATCTGTTATGTTACTAAATATAAGACATTTTTTTTCCTTTGCATACTGTGAATGTATTTTGCATCATGGCATATACATTTGTGTTGCTGTGGAAACACAATA
This sequence comes from Taeniopygia guttata, assembly GCF_048771995.1. NCBI lineage: Eukaryota > Metazoa > Chordata > Aves > Passeriformes > Estrildidae > Taeniopygia > Taeniopygia guttata. The sequence goes on along the minus strand of NC_133028.1, from coordinate 47,115,223 downwards.
ATATTATTTTCATCGTCCTAGGAAACACAGACGCAACACCTGACTGCGGTTGTTGTACCAGTTTGGATGGATGATTGTTTTCTTTTCTGTCCAAAAAACTTCCATTCCCTCCTGTACCTGTAATAACAGAGGTCCTTGTGATTATTAGAATTATCTTTAAGTATCCATTCCCACAAAACAGACAGGCACTTCATGCATGAAAATATTCAGTCTCAGCAGTACGAGCTTTCCAGTTTATGGCACTGGTCCAGGTAAGTCACTTTTGCCCTCACTTAACATCAAACTTGTGAGAAGTCCCACTGAAATCCATGGGACTGCTCATGTGCTCAAAGTAAAATGCATGTGTAAGTGCTTTGCTGGACTGATGCCGAACTAAAAGTATATGACTGGCCCGTGGCTTAGAGCAAGTGCTCAAGGACCTGAGAACATTTGTGGCTCTTGATTTGATTTTAAAATGGAAGAGGATGTATTAGCTATCCTTGAGTTTCCGTGTTTCTAGCTAGTCTGTCATAGAATCACAGAATAAGCAGAGTTGGAAGGGACAGGGGAACTGGTTACATTATGCCATGGGAATGTATGGGTTTGTCGTGGTTTAACCCCAGCCAGCAGCCGAGCCCCACACAGCCGCTCGCTCACTCCCTCACCAGTGAGATCAGGGAAAGAATTAGAAGGGTAAAAGGTCAAAAACTGGTGGGCTGTGATAAAGACAGTTTAATAGGGAAAGCAAAAGGCACCCACACAAGCAAAGCAAAACAAGGAATGAATTCCCATGGGCAGGCAGGTGTTCAGCCATCTCCAGGAGAGCGGGGCCCCATCCTGTGCTGCAGTTACTTGGGAAGACAAATGCCATCATTCCAAACGCCCCTCCCTTTCTATTTCTTCCTCCCACACTATGCACTCAACATGATGTCATGTGGTCTGGAATATCCCTTTGGTCAGTGTGGGTCACCTGTGCTGGCTTTGTCTCCTCCCAGTCCCACGCACACCCAGTCCCCTTGCCAGCATGGCCATACAAAAAGGCCTTGGCTCTTTTGTCTGCTCAACAATGACAAAAACATCTTTATGTTATCAACTCTGTGTTCAGCACAAATCCAAAACACAGACCCTTACCAGGCACTGTGAAGAAAATTAACTCTAACGCAGCACAGGGTTGTTGAGGTAGTTTTCCAGGTGATTCTGCAAAAGTTCACGTTCGCCTTTTCTCCTGCTCTTCTGAGGAAGGGGAGCACAGGCTTCATAATAATTGTCACATTATTTTATTAGCAATGAAGCCCTGTATGCATTTTGACCATAGGTCTTTGACCATGTGCAGTTCTACACAGAGTTTTGATTTTTTTTTTTGTTCTGTGTGTCTCCATAAAATCTGTTTTCACAGAATCATATGATTGAAAATTTATATTTATTTTATAAAGAAATTTAGATTAATTGTATAATACTGCATGCAAATGTCAAATGAGTAAATACAATTTCTCAGTAAAATCAGGTTCATAATCTGTTACACATGGTTAAAGAAAAACTTTATTTCCTTAGACCATAGATTTATGTCTTAAGCACTCTTTCTGATTTGTCCATATATCCTTCCTTGTGTTCATTGTTTTATAACTATATTTGAATGCCTGTGGCAAAAACAAAAGCCAAGCATTTCAGCATGTAAGAATATATTTAGTCTGTATTTATATATGGACCAAAGTTCCTGGAAGAAAAAGTTGATAGGCTCAAGCATGAGTCAGGTATAATGATAAATTTTGACTCCCTGCGGATTGCTTAGTGCTGACAGAAAAAATACCTTGGAATTCTTCTGACCTTTTTCCCAAAGGACCTGGCCCCAGTTACTCCTAGTTACTGGCTTCATATAGTACTGTCAGTAAGAATAACTGCTCTTCATTCTGTGCAAACTTTGTAACTTATCCAAAGTACAGTGTTTGTGTATGAGATAGAAGCAGGTAGGGAGGGAGAGGGAGAGAAGAGGAGTGGCAGGACTTGCACTTCAAGAAATTGTATATTTTACTTTTGAAAGTCACTTCTTTTCCTATCATTCTTCTAGTATTCCCTTCTCCACAATCATTATTGCTTTTTGCTGTATTATAAGATGAGCAGTGTGTGAAACAAAAGGTGGACCTTGCAGTAGCCAAAGTGTGATTTTAATAAAAAAAGTGAAGTATCTCTGAGAAGAAGTTTTTGTTAGAAACAATGTTCAGAGGAGCCTTCATTCAGATAAATGGGCTGACATACAAGAAGGGAAAAAATTGAGAAAGCAGTTAATAAAACCTATAATTCTTAGGTTTTTTTATCAAGTGGAGGAAAGGCATACATGTCTGATTCTTCAGAGACGGTTTGGGTGTGGTGGACATTTCTGGCTTCATTCTTGCTGGACGCGGTGTTGGGTGTCAATAGCACGCAGAGCAGCACATCTGCATTTTCTGGCCTGGGATAGCTTATTTCATTACTACATCCGTTTGTGGGGAGTAGAGAGAGAGAGTGAATCTTCTCCTTAGGGAAGCAAATCCACTGAAATGCTTGTGCCAGAGCTGTTGTGTGCTCTGTGCACAAACTATGTAACACTCGAAGTGTGTAATTGAGAGCTGACTGCGGTTCTGTTCATATTAACTTATGTAGGTTTCTTCATTAATATATTTAAACTTTATTGGGGAGATTGAGAATGTAATCTTCAGAGGAAAAGCAAAGCATTCATTAAAACCTGAGGATCTGCTCTGCTACCTCTTTATCTGGACAAAGGGCATTCTGAGGATATGGCAGAGGGTTTGCCAAGCCTCAGTGCTGGTGCTTCCTGCAGAGTGGAGGGGACCTGACAGGTGATCATTCAGACCACCTGAACTAAGGACTTAGCCTCCCCCCAGGACTCTGGCTTTCTTGTCTAAGTGCTTGATTTAGATGCTTTACAGGTATTACACATTCCTCTATTATTTCTGAGCTGAAGGTTTCTTTCTGAAAATTTTGGATCTACACATGTCATAAATCAGCATAGCTCAGTATCAAGTTTGATTCTGGATGACATTTCCTCGTGTGGACTGCAGTTTAGCACCAAGGCTAAATGTATTCTTATGCTGATGATGCATGGAAGTAAGTGGAAATCCTGACAGTGCTAAAGCTAAGGGCAAAATTATTTGGCTTCAGTCTATATTCCAGTTACACAAAGATTAATTTAATCTCCTGTTAACTTCTAGGGGCTTGGGGTGCACATCCCCAGAGAACACTTACTCGCTCTTCCCTGCTGACCGCCAGTGACCTCTTTCTGATTTTATTATTTTCTGTCATAGCTTAACATCTTTATGATGCTGTCCCACTCTCCACCTGTCAAGCACCAAGGATCTCTCTTTGTGTCATTCAAGCCTCTCTTTGGAAGAGACTGAATGCACAGACTTTTCTCTGTGCAGACCTCTCCTAGTAAAACTGCTTTTGTCTGTGGTTTTATGTTCATACTTCTTTGGGAACAGGGAGAGATAGCATGTTTTATCTAGTGAGTGAGATGTGACAGTAGTTTAGACCATGGAGTCTTGAGGCATAAGTCTTTATCTTGCCTCCTATTGAAATATTAGATACAGTTACACTTCTCTGCTCCTTTTAGTTCTTGTTTCTTTGATTTTCCATAAAAATTTGATACCCTCAAGTATTAAATCATGATTCAAATGACCATATAGTCTATAAAAATATTATTCCAAGAAGGGATTGATTTCCATTGATTCAAAGCCAATTTTTTGCATGTAGTATGGGCACAAATCAAGATCCAGTGCTTTTATGATTTATAACATTGTTAATAGCAATAGATTGTGTCAAAAATACCATTTCATCCTGTATAACATCTTTCTTTCTTTTTCTTTACCAGTACATGATGAAGATTGCAATATTGAAAACAACATAAGCATAACACTGAAAAATATTATGCTTTTGCACAATTCCTTCACTGGTGTTTCCCTAGTCTATTTGGGTAAGAGCCTTATCCTTTATCCTAAGGAAAAAAAATTATGTATTTGTTATAACATGTAGCAGAAGATACATGATCTGTTACATCATTGATGACCATGCAAATAACTATTTCTCTTCTCTAAATTGGTCTTCTTGATTATGGTAGTTAGGAAAACATCTGTTTCCATTTTCACATGTTCACTGTTTTGCTGGTTTTTTTTTTTAATGATGAAGACCACCATTAATGTGTACCAGAATTTGATTAGGTATTATATTGATGAAAACAAATCAATTTGCATGCACATAAGTGTCACTGGCACTTGTTGAGGATCAGGATTTATTATTATGATAAAGACAGGGGGTGGGTCTGTTAGGTGAACAGATGTGAATACAAGAGACCCTAAAGCTTTCGTTTGGACATTTATTAAGATTTATGTCATTTGACCAGTCTGTATTTTAACATAGTTTGTTAAACTATCTAATGCAAGTTACGTAACATGAATGTAAGCACAGTTTAAAAGCTGAGCTTCAATAACAGTTGATATTGGTAAACAAAGGGATGAGTTAAAATGAAGCAAAGCATTGCAACTTGTACATATAGAAGTAGAGTGATTTGGTAAATGATCAGAGAATTGATGGATATTTTAGGAAAGGGCTGTTGCCAAAAGAAAATTTACACAAACCAATAGACCCCAATAGTCTCAAGCCTGAGACTGACGGGGAACTGCAGATTATCTTCAAGTTTTTTCTGACTGTCTCTGTCTTCTACAAGCTCCCATTGTCTTCTGTCCTTCCCATGAGCTGGGAATTCGTGAGCACAGTATTATCTCACCCAAGGGAGAAGCAACCTGACATTACCTAAAATGAAGAAGAGGGGAGCCTGAACGAATTAACAGCGATGAGCTGAAGGCATGGTGCTCGCAGATGAGTTTAACAGTTGGGATGGATGTTATTTATAGTAATGCAGGTAGAGGCACGATCACCCAGGGATTTCATGGGGTTTAACTCAGAGAAGCTTGCTCTGACCACAGGTCGGTCTGGAGCAAGCATTTGTTTTGCAGGTAATACATATTGTCACAGGTAGCTTGTTAGAGCAAAATGACCAGGATTGCTAGTTGGAGATAAAGGTCAGAATATGGTGAAGTGCGTGAAGGCACAAGTTGGCCATCCTCCCATCTCAAGGTACCCATCTCCATGCTTTGTGGTACCTTGCTGTGCTCCACTTAATATCCAGGAAAAGGCTAGTAGCTGACTATTATAACTAAAATTAATATGGGATGAGAATAAACAATACACTCTGGGACTCATTATCTGTCTTCCAGATGCAGGGGGTGAGGAAAACATGGGAGTTCTGTTTACCTTACAGTACTTGTATTCTGATGGCCACAGTCCAGGCCCTGACTAATGGTTTTGAAATGCTGAGGACAGAAGTTAAACAGGCATCTACATCCCAGACCCCACTTGGGAAACCCTGATTAGTGTGCGGAGGGTGAGAAGCAAGGGAAGCGCTGGAACTTGAAGCCTGGCCAGGAGCATAAAACCCACAGGGCTTGTGGCTATTGCAGGTAATAACAAAGGGACAGTGTCCATAGGAGGGTAAGAGAGACGGTTCAGGGAAGGGCAAGTCAAGAAGGCAGAAGGCTGAGGAGCCAGATGGTCTCTGCTGCAGGTTTCAGTCATGGCTTAGGAAAGGCACAGCGACTGGCAATGGATCTGCAGTGAGACGTGCCCATGGGGGCAACTCCGTCCCCGCTGCGCGGGACCGTGCACAGGAGCGAGGGTCGGGGCAATGGAAGCTCTGAAGAGCCTCAAGTGCCTGTTGAGAAAGGTAATGGGTAAGAACATTAGGAAACCTGGCAAGCACTGCTGGCAGTTTGTTTTTATAGCTTCTTTGGAACAAGTTTCACAGGTTTGCACTCTTCTCATACTGTCTGATTTCTCATTATGTTACATAGATTGTCTGGGTCTTGGTGTAATTATTCTGTTCAAAACTGTCCTTAAAAAATGACATGCAGGAGTTTGGGACGAATGGGAGTCTGGGTTGCTTTAGTTTTTCAGTTTTCAAGAAACTAAGTATTGCAGCTCTACTATCTGAGTAGTGAAATGAAATTCAAAAAGAAAAGGTGGTAAACTTCAGAAATTGAAGCATTTTATTAGGCCATGAGCTGAGAATTATAGCCTGTGCTGTGAGTATAAACAACTCACCTATTTAAGTTAAATGACTAAAAATATAATTTTCTACTTAGTGAGACCATGGTACTTTCTGTCAGAGTACAGCTTGAGAAAATATCACCATCAAAAATCCTGGTGAGGAAGTTTCCTTGCTTTTCTTCTTGCAGAGGTTTTACTGGTTGTGTTATTTATGAGGGACCAACCAAAACCAGGCACATTTTGCTGGACACGATACAAAGGGTAGGGTAAGAGGCAATCTTCCTGCCTTGGAGAGTAGTATAGGAATAGACAAAAGGGAGAGAGAAGTAATACATAGCTATTAATGTTGTGATGATAAATAACATGTTAATTCTCCCTTTTTGGCAGAAGAATATTGTTTAGGGATTAAAAAGACAAGGAATGGGGGAAATTTGTAGCAAACAATAGGGAAAGAAAAGAAAATAAGGGCTGTGGAGCACTGCAGAGGTGGAGGGACTGAGATAAGATTGGAACAAGCTTGGATCAAGCATCAAGAATGGCTTAAGCCCAGTCTGAATAGAGAGAGTTTTTTCAGTTCCTGATTTAGCTTTTTCTACAGCTTCTCTGCTGGTGTCAGTGCCTGGTTGTTGACTCCACAAAGTTCCTTTTGCAAAGCTTCCTCGGCTTGAGTCAGAGGAAATCCTGTCTGAGGGGAACACACTGCCCTTAACAGAGGGTGTCCAAGCCCCTGGCACGGCGTGCTGCTGGTGAGGAATGGTCTGTGGCACCAGGACTCCCCCCTCCCCTTTCCTCCAGACCGAGCCCTTGAGAAGCTGCTCTGCCAGCCTGAGTCAGGCTTTTAAGCATGCAGGGTGTATCTTGCACTGGAGTAAGAAGTGTGGCATGATATGCAGGGTTTATAAGTCTTACAAAAGTACATGGACTCTTTTTATACCCAGGTTATTAAAATTTTACCAATAGGATTTAAATGCAAGTTGCAATTCTGTAGGTATATCTGCTAATGATATGACAGGTACAAGGGTTGCAACAGCTATGTAACAATTACAGCAGTCATAAGAAAAAAATATTTAATGTACATTATTGAAGAATAAAACTTAAAAGCCAGGATAATTACTGAAAGGTTGATGTTTCTGAAAGTCTCACTTAATTCAACATCTTCAGATATCTTAGACAAATTTAAAATTCCCCCCATCTCAGGACTGGTATCTTAGGATTTATGAATACTAAATTAAGTGTTTTGTCTCTGCAAAACACTTACCTTGTAGAAACAAGTACTGGAAAGTTTGTTTTTGTTCCTAGAATTATAAATTCAATTAAATCATTATAACCATTTTAAATGTGATCTCATTCAGAGACAAGTTTAGTTCAACTTACTCCATATACAAAAAAAACCTGCAGTAGAAATCTGGCCCGTGAAATTTTTTATGTAATATTAAAGTAATTTAAAAGCTTAGCCTTTTTTATTAAGCTCAAAATACATAAATTAAATTGTTGGATCTGTGTTTTTAAACTCTGCCTGAGAACATGCCCTGCTTTAGAACAGCTAAGTAGTGTAAATATCTTTCTTCACCCTGTTTATTGTCTAGTATATTCCAAACCCATTTTTACATATTGTGTTAAAGTGTCTGTCTTTCACCAATCAAATCCATTTCCAAAATACTGTTTCCCAATTTGTATCTCCAAATACAGATTTTTTAAATTTGTCCTTGGTTTTCCTAGCTCAGATGTGTTTGAAATACAACAAAAAGGTCCCTGAGGGACAAAACTAATACGAGTAGAACTACACTATTTTTTGTTAGAAACATGATGTCAGTGTTTGAAAACACTTAAAAGGGGTTGAATTTTTTTTAAAATTATATAGAAGCATGGTCCTTAAGGCTTGCTTTTTTTTTTTTTTTCCTAATAAAACCACAGGTGCACATGGCTTCTTCCTTTCCTGAGGGGACCCCTCCCCATGTGCTGTGTGATGGCTGGGTTGTGCCATTTCTCTCGTCCCAGGGTGGCGTGAGCTGATGGCTCAGCTCACATGGCCACAGCAGTGTGCAAGCAGCTCCCTTGAGAGGCCCTTGTCAGGAGGAAAGCAGGAATGCACCTCTCCAGCTTATTTCCACCTTGGGCCTCATTAGAGCAAAACTGAGACTGCCAGTTGGACCGAAGCGGAGAACTCGATGTCTCTGGAATAGGTCCAAGCCCAGTGAGCACTGGGTGTGCAGAGCCTTCACCAGCACATCACCAGGACAAGGTGGAGCTCCCTGGGCATGGCTGGGCTCTGACCAGGGTGCTTCAGGTGAGAAGTTACGGGGTTTGAAACTGCCTACACAAAGTGCCCTGTTCCTATCACTCTCCTAATCAGTGGGTCTGTCTGGACCCTTGATGCTCACAAGCAGCTCCTCCACCTGCTCAGCTGGCCAAAGCCAGCACCTGTCCTCACTACTCCAAGCAGGCTGTTTTTAATTCACGGCCCTGAAGTCTCCCTTCCATCCATAAGTTGCTGTATTTTCCAGGCAATAGATAAAAAAACAAGATTGACAAATGAGTTTAGCATATGACCATCATGCATCAGTTATTAAAAAGAAAGAATAGCTGGAAGGTCCATCTACAGCTTGTTTGCCTTGTCCATATGGGAAATGGAATTTAAATTACCACATTGCTTGAGGAGCAGTTTGTAATCCCAGTATAGTGAAGTCATGTTTTTCATGGGATGAGAACAGCAGATAGTAGGAGTTTCTGCAGTTAGCATGATACCAAGTGTGATGGCAAGATACTTTAAAGTGTTTTTGTTGTAGTTGGAAATGTTCAGATCCAGAACCAGCAATTCTACCTCCCTGGGAGAAGACACTGAGGAACTGCCATCAGCTTGCTTGTGTTTGCAGCATGTCTTCCAGGACAGCCACAGCTTGATTCACATTCTTACTGAAAAGCTTCCTAGAGTTTATATTAGGACCACCTTTATGCAGAGTATGAGGTTTTCCTTTTTTTTTTTTTTTTTTTTTTTTTTTTTAATTTAACAATATATTTCTTGCCTTTTTTTTGTTTGAAAACTCCTAATTCATTTTCAACTTACTGACAACAGGCATACTTCCTACATTAATGTCTCTGAACATGGTGGGGGGGTCATGAAACAACTTGAAAATTGTTGTAGTGTGAGGCAGGACAATGCTGTATATTCATTTGGCTCTAAGAATTGTTAACAGAATAATCCCATCTGAAATTTGTAGTAAATGTGTATATATATATATATATAGTAGTAAAAATAAGGATGGTAATAGTTTTTGTCTGTGAATTTGTATGCTCTTGTGCTGAGTGCTAACAAATACAGAAGAAAAATTCAGACCCAACACCAAAGGGTTTAGACTTTAGAGAGGTGGCTGCAGACTGGTGGGGGAATAAGTAAAAACAAAACAACAAAGTCATGCTGGTGGTTCAGCTGAGATCAAAGACACCTGTGGATGTCCTGGAGTCTGTAGGGAGTGTCTTCTAGAAACAAGGGGTTAATGAGAGGCAAAACTCTGGCTGAAAATTTAATGATTAGTTTGTGAGGGAGGCATCATCAGGCAGAGCCAGGAGGGAGGGATGCTCAGGAGGGCGTCACAGATGTCCCTGGAGGGTCAAGGCAGCCCTGCACTCTGTTACAGGTTTGAAGAACAGATAAAGAACCAGATGCAATGAGAAGTAGTTTATAAAATACTCATTAGGTGGGTGCAAAAACTGCACCATGCTAATGCGTGCTATTGGAAGGTTAAAATATAGATAGTGATAGGTTTTAAAATATTGATCTTAGGCAGTATTTGACCCACTCTTCCTGCTGTGCATACACTGCTTAAACCTTTCCCTCCTATGCACAAAGGGTACAATTCATATTCTCTGTTCCTTACTCATCTGAAAGCTACAGATGTGGTATGAACTCAGTGTTGAAGCTCTCCCTCTACTCCGTGGAGAAACAGAGGCAAGCACCAAGCACCAGGCAGTCTTCTACAGAAGCAGGCTCTGACATGGGGCAGGTGAATTATCTTTTCACTGTCTCTAGTCTGTATAATCTTGTCATGTCACTTAACCTTCAGACAGTTAAAATTTGCTGAAAGGAATCCTTTGCCAGGTCTTCTCTTTGGCCAAATCCTTTATTAAGTCCTGTACATTTTTAAGCCTGAAAAATAACATATTTAAAAATGTAGTAAAATCTTCTAGCAAACTAGAAAAATATTATTATTACTGTTATTATGTTGTTGTTGTTGTTTTTGTTATTTTTATTGTTAATACATTATGCAAAATCTTCTAGTAAACTTTTTCACTAAAGTTCCCAGGGATAATCCAAACTACTTTTTTTAGAGAAAATGTGTTTTCCAATTCTTATATCAAACAGAAGGGGACTTACAATTAAGTTTTCATTGCTAATATTTCCTTGCTAAGAACTGGAGACCATTCTTGTGGCTTAGGGAGGCATGGAGTCTACATTTCTTGCTACTGTGTAAGGAAATTTTCTAAATGTCAGTGTTGTAGTGGGTTGCTTGTTTGTTGCAAAAAAAGATGCAACATCAATATTGAACACTTGATTAAGGAAAAAATTTAAAAATTGATAGGCTTGAAAGGGACTTTAAAGATCATCTAGTTCCAGCTCCCCTGCCACAGGCAAGGACACTTCCATGAATTCTGGTTGCTCAAAGCCCCATCCAAGCTGATATTGAACATCTCCAGGGATGGGGCATCCACAGCTTCTCTGGGCAAACCATTCCAGTGCTTCACCACCCTTACAAGAAGGGCTTTCTTCCTAATATCTAAACTAAACCTGCCCTCTTTCAGTTTAAAGCCATTCTCCCTTGTCCTATCACTACATGCCTTTGTAAAAAGTCCCTCTCCAGCTTTCCTGCAGGCCCCCTTCAGACACTGAAAGGTGCTGTAAGGACTCTCCAGAACCTTCTTTTCTCCAGGCTAAACGATTCCAGCTCTCTCAACCTGTCTGCAGAGGAGAGGTGCTCCAACCCTCTGAGCATTTTCATGACCTCCGCTGGACTCACTCCAACATGTCCATGTGCTTCTTATGTTAAGGTCCCAGGGCGGGAAGGAATACTCAAAAGGAATTTTTATCTAGAGCTATTCAAAAATAAAAATCCCTCATAAAAAATCCTGCTTTCTAGCCTCAAACAGAAGCAATAAAAGAATAAAAAAAATATTTTCCATAGATTTTGCCACAAGTTCTAGTTCTGATGACCTTTAAACTACAGTACTTGAGTGTCTCCACAGTTACCAATTTAAGTGTCAATGAAGCTGATTTGACCTGTTGGTCACTTTAGCAGTTTCTGCACACGTTTCAATAGTCTCACCAATTTCCCTAGATTAATTGAAATGTGAGTGGCTAGATGTGTCTCCTTCACCCAGACAGAAAAAAAAAAAAATCCAGTTTAACCAAATGGGGATAAAGCAGATATATTTAAACATGAAACAAGCCACCTTCTATCTCAGTGATTTCAAAGTGAAATGACTTTGAGGGAAATATTATTTGATATCATGTGTGAGCTGTGCTTTAGGACAATATTCTTGACTGTTTAAATGGGCTAAGTAGGTAAAATAAATTATCTCATTATGCACATGAGTATTATGATGACATACTGCTTCTTTCTAACATGAAGAATTTTTAACTATTGCATCAGGTTACCTTCTTTCAACCTCTCATTACTTTATAGCATTTCATCATCATCTTCACAGTAATTTTCTTTCTACAAAGTCAATAAACCATCAACCCTTGAACTAAACCTCCTTATTCTCCTCCATGAATGTTCTCCTGCAACTATTTTCTGTTCCTGTAATGTTGTTACTCCTGATCACTGAAGGGAGGGAATCACCACTAAATCAGCCTCTATATACTCTAAATGTTTGTATATCAGAAAAGTATTTAAGGAAACACTCGGAATGCACTGAAATGAACAGGAATGCTAGCATTTATTTCAAGCTGTTGCAGGCTTCATCTCATATTTTCCTGACAGTTTGTCTACTTGATTTTTTAGTGCTCAATAGAAATTAGAAATGATCATTCAGTTCTGCTTACTTCTACATTCCATGAAATTACTTTGGTTTAAATTCTGAAACTGGGTTAGAGGTGGAATAAACCTGAAACAGTCTGAAAATTAGAACAGTTTATATTTTTTTTAAAATGCAGATATGTGATTGTATAATCAAAAATAAAACTTGATTTGAGCTCATAGATGAAAACTAATTTCCTGTGTTGTTTTTAGGACATGTAAAATTGCTCTGATAACACAGCTGAGAGGCTCATTAAATATGTTTGGTCATGTAAAAATGAACCTCTTTGTCCAGATGGGAAACGCAGCACCAAGGAAGTTGACTCTTATTATAGGTAAATCATTTCAAATTTTGTTAAGATGAATGCATGAAAAGCAATATTTCTTCATATAAGTGTCTTCCTGATTGCCTAATTAGAGAGATTTTCACTAATGATAGTAATGACTGTCAACATACAAGTTGCATGGACAGGTTTATGGCACCATGATGGGAATTGCCTGTTGACTACGAAATATTTTCAATAAGTAATTTTCACATGGGTGAAGTCCTGTTGCGGTAAATGTTGGCAGACTGGAAGGAAGCTCCCAGATAAAGAGCACTGGCTTTCAAGTAATTAAAAAGTCCAATAGCTTAATCCAATAGGTCTCTAAATGTACAGTATTACCAGCTATCAGTGTGCTGCATTGGCAAGGACAGTTAGCACCCTCTTCCGAACTTCAAAAATATTTCTTGACTGCCCTTTGAGAGCACATAAATTAGGATTTTCTTTTAAGCACTGTTGCAATATCCAAAACTGCTCAGATATTGACAAAAAGACATTGCCCAAAAAACTTTGAGGTGGATTTTTCTAAAGCGTTGAGTGGTCATTGGATTCATTAGAGTGCTGAATTCCAAAATTCCTGGCAAATTTCTTCCAGAACTCATTATGTCATTCAGTACTTTTCAATGTATCTATATGCTTTGATGGCTCAATTAAAAATTACCTTCACTAAGGAAAGAAACAATACTTGTGAGTCCTACAATTAAAATTTTACTGAATAATTGAATGTTTAATACTTGAATTTTTTTTTAAAAATTGCAAGTTTGAGTGAATATTGCTGAATAAGATACTCTCTGAAATAAATAGCTTATGAGGAATAGAAAATTGGAACAATACCACAGCAACCACACTGGTATACATTTCTGATTTTGTAACTACTCTTCAGCCATCTGATAACAACAGTGGAGAATTACAGTACAAGCTTCGCTAAAGACCCTAAAACTACTATTTGTGTCAAGAAATCTTTGTGTGTTAATGGTGTTTTCTTCTTTTTTTCTAAATATTTTTTCTTAACAAGGAAAGAAAAAAATTAAACAAAACCCACCCCTATTATTATTCAAATCTTAATTTCCTCTAAAGGATTATTTCCTCTGCTTCAGGAAGTTGGCAGGCAGCAAACCACTTCTAAATCAAGCTGCAAGCTGGTACTGCAAAGAGCAGTTTATTGGTACCAGACATTTGTAAATAAGTAATTGACACCCATGCTATAACAATAAGCAATTCCCAAAAAAACCCAGGGAGCTGCCAGAACAAACAAATTTGCAACGAGCTCTATCCAATGCTATATATCCATCAGGGTCAGTCCCGTTAGTGGTGGTCAAAATAACAGCTCCAGGACCAGCTGGAGCTCTGTAAAGAGCAGTTGTCTCCTGCTTTTGCCTCCTCCTTCTGCACAGACTTTCAGTGGGATCCCTGGGCACGGGCAGGCTCTGAGCTATAACAATGTTATCCAAACAATGCGCCTGAATCCAAAGCCTCTGGAATTCCCAGGATTTGGAGACACAGAAGACCAAGGTGAGAGGCATACTAATTCCAGGGGAAATGGGCTCAACACTTTGGCTTTTGAGGGACCTGAGCCACTAAAACATGCCTCCCCTCTTTGGGGCAGTACTGCGGGGTCATGGCTCAGGAACAAAGAGAGGGCATTTGCCTTTCCCTGCTCCTAATTATTGTGTGGGATACCACTAATGTTCACAGTGTTTGCAACAGCATCTAACTACTTTTTGTGAGTTAGCTTGCCCACCGTTTCAAGCTTTGGGCTGGCTCCCACCCTTGCAACCTCCAGCTTTTTCAGTGCTTTCCCCTCACCTCCTGCATTTCTGCCACAAGCAGGGCTGTGCAGAAAAAAAGCTGGCAGAGCAGTGAGAATGGGCTGCAGCAGACATCTGGGGCTTCTCAGTAACTCATAGAAGCCAGGTAAAGTTGAACCTAAACAAATGGTAAGAATGGATACAGGGTCTGTGTTGTACTCTAAGCAGTCTTTGGTAGTGGTGAGCATGTGAAAAACTGTATTGGCTGATAAGGCACTTGAGCTGAAAGTCTCTGTTTATTTCAGTGAAACACTAGGATTTAAATGAGGGAGCACAGACCTTGAAGCTGTTTCTTCACTCCTGTCTAATGCAGTAAAAGCAAGATATCATACCTCAGACTGGTAAGCAAGGCAAGAAACCATAACTTTATTATAAAACAAAATTAATTATTCCTTCGTGTACACTGTGCCTAGAGCAAAAGAAATACAAAACAACTGCTTTCCCTTTGTCAGGGACTACAGGGAAAGTTGTTTGGGTGAGGAAAAAGTGTTTGCTTTTACTCCACCACTGTGGGCAGGTTTTTTTCAGAAAATGTGAGTGACAAACCAAAGAACAAGATTTCTTTATGTTTTATAAATGTGGTCTTGATATATACATAATTCTTCTAGCAATTAAGTTTTTGAAATTTAGAGGATAGATCTCAAAACTCTTAAAAGCCTGAGCTTAGAGCCTCTGTTCTATGAGTTTCTGTGGGTTTGACCTCCAGGATCTCTTTCTTAAATGGCTTTCCTAGAAGGAAAGCAAACTAGAAGGGATGAAAAATACAAACTTCCTTTGATAACACTTACTTTTGCTAGTGGGGGTGATGATGCAGAGCTCTAAAGTGAAAGCAGAGATGGAAGGAATAGTTTAGGAATGTCTCTTCTCAGCCTCTGCCCAAGATACTTTATAGTGTTTGGTGAGGGCTATTTAGCTGTTGCTGAGACAATGAGCTGGAAAGTTAGAATATGCAGAAGATGGCTTAAATTTCAGTGAATTCTGGTTTAGGTGGCAGATGCTGGATGTCTGCTGTTGAAAGTGTTGTTATAGAAGCAGATAAATAATTTTAATTGTTTTCATTAAAAGTGTTTCAAATAATAAATACTATAGGTTGCAAACAAAATGAGACAAAGCAAATAGTACAGTAATAGATACACACCCACATTTATACTGTAAATCAAATATATGCAGTTATAATGTAGAAATCCATTATTTTTAGGAAAGTTAGTAAGTATTTCCAAAGAGATGTTGCATTGTTGAGGCTATTCTAGGCTAATAGGAAAATTGTTTGAATTGTTCAGCAATAACATCCTGTGTACTTGTGTCATGACAGCAGATTTCTGAAACGTTACTGAACCAAACACATTCCTAATTCCCGTGATGAGTGACACAGTGAGTGAGAGCAATTATCCCAAAATTTAGCTGTTCCTTTATTCCCAAACTGATGTATATTTCCACAAAACATTGACTGACTGTCTTCTAAACAACCAAAGTTCAGTCTTTTGAAACTGCACGCATACTACTCTGTTCAGCTATGAGGCTCAGCATTTGTGGTGTGCAAGGAACTGCCTGTGCCTATTGTTTTTGTTCCCAGATGAAATCTCTGAAGGCTTTGGCAGTCTTTGTTGAAGTCATTGGGCTCTGAAAATGCTCACAACTTTATTATGTTGATGTTAAAAGCGTTGGAATTTTCAAAGGCCTACCAACCAAATATTGCAAATGACAGTAGCTAAACCTTTTCATTTTATACAATCACTTGTGTGACTTGGAGATCATTCTATCCCCCAAATGTACATCTGTTGGAGCAAGGGTTACCAGCAACAACTAGCAGGGATATCAAGACCATTGCTCAATAACCACAGGCATTATTTTGCAATATTTATTGTGCTCTGCAGGAGTTTTCCTGGGATCAAAACTCGGCTGGTTTTATTAATGGTATTCGCAGTTGTGTCACATGGATTGTTTCATCTTATTAGAGCTGAATGCTGTAAGTTGCCATTTCAGAATTGCTAGTTATAGATTTTGCAGGAGTGCATTTGCATGTTGTAGCCTCTAACAAAATGCTATGTAATTTGAATACCACCTTTTTCCAGCATGAATCCCTCTGGTATATATCACTATCCAGGAAATGTGTCTGGATACCTTTCCTACTTAACCTGGTTGTTTTTATATTACACAACCAGGTGCACTATTTTCAAAATGTATTCTTGAATGTTTAGAGTTAAAGCGGCCCAAGAGAAGCATTCAGGTAGCTGTCACTTAAACCAGTTTTGTAGAAATGATGTCTGGGTATTTTAAGATGACCTTCATATTCTTTACCAGAACTCAGCCTACACACAGACACAAATACAATCAGATGTTTTTACTTGCATAGCTAAGATACAAGATTGTTTTCTCAATTGATTTTCATGTCTTTCTGTAAAGAACTATTCTTCTTAAGTAGCAAGTAAGGAAAAGAATATGGGTAACATACTTGGGGAGGAATGTGAAAAGAAATTTAATATATTTAATCTTATTATACATTTTTCTACATTAAATTCAACAGGCTGCAAATATATTTTGCTACAAAGCTTTGTGTAAGAAATATCTCTATAAGAAAATACATCTCATTAAACATTTCCTGTAAATAAATTATTACAAATAACTGTGTTTTGCAAGAGCAAAATGGCGGGTAGGCCAATAAGAAGAGCTAAAAAATGCTGGGACCCCATTTCTGCAACCCCCCTGCTCATTTTCTTTTATATGTAGTGAGGACTTGAGCAATGAGAGCACTTGAGTTCTTCTTCTGAGTATGTGCTGTGTCAGTGTAAATAAAACTTGTAGAATTGGTTCCTGGACTTTTTTAGTATTTTGCAATTTCTGGGCCTTATTTCTGTTTCAGTGACATTGGAAAATGCTGCAGTAAGAAGAGTTGTTTCCAGTAGGGAAGGAGGTGAGTGAAATACTCTTCTGACTCTTATGAAAGATAAGGGCAATGAAGATGAGGTCTGTTTTCTAATTAGGAAGGCTGAATCAAGTAGTGTAGCCAAGCTAAAGCTTTAAAGTAGCCCACTGGTGGAAAAATATATCAGGTAATGGCAATGTGGTCTTCAAAGTAAAACTACACACTGGCCTACCCATGTTGTGCAGAACTGAATAAACAGAAAAGTATCTTTTTATCTTTGTACCATAGAACATGAAAATGGGTAATTATAAATGGGTAATTACAACATAGCAGTAGGTCAATTACAGAATTGAACTTCTTTAAAATAATATCAGTCTCTTTACCAAAGTTTATACAAAGGAATATTTGAAAATAAGTAAAACTTTAAAAGTTTGAAAAGAACTGGGAGACAAGTCACCGGAGAGCGGCTGTCCTTTTTCTAACCAGTACACAAACAACGTAGGGTTGGCAGCTGTTTCCACAGTCTATGTATTTCTGTCATTCCTGGCAGAGCACTCCAGAATGAGAGGACATCAGTTTCAGGCTGAATACATGCTGGAGGCTGGTATGCTGTGACATCACATGATGTTTAACAAATCATTTGTGGTCATGCCATCTTCTTACATCCTCTTCTGCAGGAGAGGAGATGCTCAAAGACTCAACTCTTTCTCTGCTGTCTCGAGAACAAATCCATTATACTGCTGCAGAGTGCCATAAGATGTAAAAATTTGAGTTTGTAGCACTATGCTCGAAACACTTCAACAAATGTTGAGGTGTTGAATATATTATAACAGCAATAGAGAAACAACTTCAAAGCTCTTCGTGTTAAGCACTTCAACACTCTGCTATTTCTTTTGGAAATGTCTATAATGCAAGAATGCTTAGGCAAGGAAAGTATATTTAGGACTAATGAGGAACTGCCTGTATATAATTCTGGATTCAGCATGCACACATATTTGCTTCATCTGTTCAACCCAATGTATATTAGCAGTAAACTGAGAAAAATACAAGTAATTACTATGACATTGAACTACATAAACATTTCAATTTACCCATGTATAGGAAACAAAACTCTGTTTAAATGCCTCCTCTAAGATAAACTGCTGCTCTCTTGAAATTTTGGGATGGCCAGTTTTCACCTTCTTCATAAGGGCCTGCAAAACATAGCACTCTTGTCCTGCAGGAGTGCTTCCTTGTTGAATGTCAGCCCTGAATAACGAGGGCATGTAGACATTCACAGTAACTTTATTTCCATTTCTCACACCTGCAGTGATGTGTTGACAGATGAGTCTTCCTGGCACGCACTGCTTCCTATAGGAGTACAATGTATACAATTTCTGTAGAAAATCCTTACCTCGCAGTAGACCCACTGTAGCCCTAACACTGAACCCCTGAAACATCATGGGACAACACAGCAAGGTAAGTGACATTCATTTCCACTCTACTTGTCTGCATACTAGCATTTCCCACAAACTGTAGAATTATTTACAGGAGAACTGCGTGGTAGGTGAACTCCAGCTACGCTTGTGTTTACCACCAGCTCAAAAAGAAATGCATTTGGTGTGACTTCTACTCATACTCTAATTGTTACTTTAGCATTCCACTTTCATTTGCAGTCCCCTTTTTCCGCCATGCCATAATGCATTAAGCACATAAAGCCACAGTCACTTAATAATATCTTCCCAATCCTCATTCAGATCTTCTGGCACACATGAAGTCTTGATTTAGAAGAGGAGGTGGCATCCTTCCATACTTTACAAGACAAGCCCTTGGCACAGTCACATCGTTGGAAAATCTCCAGTCCATGGGACCCTTTCTTGCGCTGTTTGGTGCATACCTCCCCCTGATGCAACACAGGCTTGCAAATTTTGGTCCAGAAGTGGCGAGCACAGCAGTGTCCCTCAATACAGTCTGATGACCGTAGGCAGGGATCGCCTTCGTGTCCTAAAAAGAACCATCAAATTATTTTATCTCATGTTAACATGTGAAAGTACAGATTCAGTGCAGACTTATCCAAAAGAAACTGAGAAAAAGCAGAGGTGATATTTCCACCTGTGGCTATTTGAAGGATGTAAACACAAGAGAAAATATTCATTAGGAAGGTTCAAGGGGGTAATTCATGAGACCTGCCATTAGACTTAGTAAGAAGAAATTCAGCTACAGGATTGTAAGCAGAATTACAAGTGTTCAATTACATGGCTGTTACAAGAGGAGGATGTCTGCAATCTTGCACAACTGATAACATGATTGTCAGTCCACATCTGATACAGAGAAGAAAGCAGATGCTGTTTCAATCACAGCAACTGTCGGTTGATGTTACATCACTTTCCGAGTCGTGCTGTGATCTCTCACATTCACTCCCTGTGAAATCACTGCCTATTTCTGGTTTCCACTGCTGTATCTTAACAGCAATAACATGATTCATGGCACAAAGGAACAGAGCAGTCCAGTCCAAATGTCATCTTACCCTTTATGTGTGACAGCTTGGATCGGGGCCTTCCCAGGTTGTGCCATCCCAAATCCTTGCTCGCATAATGACCATTCTTCTTGTTGCGTGGCCCTTCTAGAGCAGGGATGTGAGGAGTAAGGATACTTTCAGTTACTGGTATGCAAATACCTGCAAGATAAAGACAGCCACTCAAAGATTTGAATAAGAGAAAAAGCAGCTGAGAGGCATGCACTGACTGGCCAAGTCAGGATGATGAAAGCACCGGGGTTTGGCCTCAGTAAAGCTCAGCTCTAATGACACATTCACCTCTGGCTCCTGGCACTTAGCTTCACCACAGCTCTGCTTCACTCACTGTCAGACAGTCTCTCTGTCACTCTGTCTTTATGGTCTGAGCCCCTGGAGAGCTTCTTACAGACATCCCTCTCCAGTCTCCATGGAAATGCAAACAGTATGGCTATAAATCTCCTCAGGGAGAGTAGATTCAGGATTCATTAAGTCTCCTTTGCTTCCTTAAAATATGACTTCTGTGCAGTCTTCCAATGAACCAAAGCACACTGAAGATAGAGCTGTGATTTTAAGCAGCATTTTTGTGTTTCTCCACCACAAAATATAAGAAAATACTGGTAGTACCTGAGCCATAAACATAGAAATACGATTAAAGAAAATTAGGCAGAGTGGGATGAAGTAGACAATTAAGTTTTCTTGGCTTAGAACAAGAAGAGCTGTCACCCAGGAAAAAAATACTGTTGCTAGAAACAGATGATGTCAAGAAGGCTGATGTTGTGCAGAGAAGCCCGGAGCTGGCAGCCGTACCGTTGTTGCAGCGGTTCCCGGGGCAGCACATCCCGTCCCGGTGGCAGCGCTTCTTCTTCCTCCGGCACAGCATGCACGCAGACGTGGCTTGGTGAGGGCTGTGGCAGTACCGCCCAACTTCGCATTCCTTGTCGTTAGTGCAAGGATAGGCCTGGTGGGGAAGAGAAAGGTTTACAGTGAGGCACTCCTTTGCACAAGGAATGAATGCAGCCCATTAAAAAAAAAAAAAAGCAAGCAAACAAACAAAACAACAAAACCCAGGAAAATAAACTACCACTGCTGAGACCTCCAAAATAAAACAATAGCTAAGGTAACAATTCACTGGGCAAGATGATGCAACTAGGGGTGCTCCACTGCCGTCATATAGCAATCTTTAAGCTTGCACAACTGCTAGTCATTGCTTAAAGAAGAGATGGAACCTGCTTACTCATGGCTTCAACTTTCCTTATTTCAAACATATGTGGGCACAAGAGAATTCATGTTTTTGTAGATTCATAGGCAAGAGCTTAAAATTCCACAATGAACAATCAACACAGCCATGAAAGCCAGTAACAATGCCGAAACACACTTTCCAATAGATAATATTTCATTTAAAACTCTGAGGAGGCATTCTTCCTTTGACAGTTGTCAAACACACTGGTTTATTACCAATAAGCTCAGTGCTGTCACCGTGAGTATCTGCATTGCGCTCATTCAAATGCCTGTAACTTCAGCGCTCATCCCTGGCCCACAGTGGTGGGACTCCTTGGAACTGAATAAACATCACTGGTCAGCATTTCACTTTGATAACCTTTCATTCACTTCTGGTCTCAGTATACTCCTTATACTTGCCACCTGCTAAACAATGCCCTATGGTATGCAGCATGGAATGTATTATAGAGCACAAAATAACTTGCACATATAATTCCCTGCAAGCAGATACATGGGTATACAATTCTTCTCTATTCATCAAAGCCAGCATTACTTCACAGGAAAACAGACTTTTAAAAGAAAAAACAAGCAAAAGCACTGCATTCTCCCATAAAGATAAAGAAAACTTAATTCCTACAAAAGGAAAAGAGAGGATTCTTGAAAGAGACATAGTAACACACTGCCACATTCCAGGATGCTTTCTGCTGACTCCCACACAGCTACAACTGTGGTATCTGTTTGAATCTAATTTTACTGCCTGTAAAATTTATTACAGATTTTTTTCCATTCCTCAAAATTATTCTTGAGGAATTTGTTTAAATAAAAAAAGATGACAAAAAGTTTTGTACACTTCCTGGAAAATTATGTTTACATTTCCTCAACTAATTTTCTCCAGTATTTCAAATAAATAAAACTATTGCTGTTCAAAATTATTTTTTAAATTAATCATTGATCCCCCCCAAAAAATGCTCAACTAATTTCCAGTGTAGAATTATTACTTTTCTGTAATCATTTTTGAAATCAAGACTTATATTTCTCTCAGAAAATAAAAACTTCCAAATCTTTAAGAGTGCACTTTGAAAGTTGTTTCTTTAGATGGAGAAACTCTTGTTTATCAATCTTCATGTGATTCTGTTGAGAATCACATAAGAAACAAAAGATCTTCAAAGAAAACCTAACAAATTTCTCTCATGTCAGTAGTGGGAGGGGAAACAATGCCATTTCTCATGTGACTTCATGAGTTGGTTGTCAAAATTTACTTTACAGTACCAAAAGTGCTGGCTGGATATTTCCCAAGTGCTGTTGCCTCATTACTTCTGCTCTCTGAATATGTACCTTGAGAATTTTTCCAGAGTGCAGCTGTTTGGAGTAATCCAAACTATGTGGAAGTCTTTTAGCCTTAAGAATGGACATTTCCTCAAGAAGATGAAACCAAAGAAGGCCAGATCTTTTAAGCTAGAAGTACCAATAAGATATCAATAGAAATACCTTTTTGGTACTCTTTAGGCATAAGCAGATTCTACTTATTTTAGCAAAGTGGAGTGAAAGTGCTCTTTTCTCAATCCCATCAGTCCTCCAAAACTAATAAATAAAACTGACTGAAAATTTATTATATAGTTACCATAAAAGTAAGACTTTCTTAATTTAAATTATACCTTATTAACCTATGATCCTTACAATGCAAAAAAAAAAAAAAAAACCAAAAAAAAAAACAAAAACAAAAAAAAAAAGCAATTTTACATAGACCTGTGCATGGTTATACTGAATTTGGAAAATACTAACTCTGCTAGCTGCAGGAAATGCAAATAAAAAACAGATGAACTGGCTAAAACCTGGAGATGAAGGCATTTTAGACCCTTGTCTGTCATCAAGACCTTCATAACCGCATCTTTTTTTCCAATATGGGCATGTGGCATACACCTGCAACTTGTCAGCAAGAAGCCTACTTGCAGTTTTATTTTGGTTCCTCAAATAGCTTCTTAAAAAAAAAAAAAAAAAGAGTTCCCTGATCCTGAATGGTGCTAATGAATGCTCTCACATACCATATCTAGTGATTGTTTTACTTTTGGCTTTTAAGCTGAGTGACATGGAAAAGATATTTTAAGATACGCATCTAAATTGTCAGCTCTGCACTCTGTCCTTGACAGATGATAAAAGTAATAAAAGACAACTTCAAAAATTGCTAAGAAAATCAACAGAACCCAGCCTTTCTTCCCAATCTAGAGCCCATTCTAAAATAAAAATTATAATTCTGAATTACAATAAGCCAAAATTGACCTACCTAAGGCAAATTACTGCAGTGCATCAAAAAAAAGAAGTCTGTTACATGTAGCTTAGATAATAACTAACAGGTCCACTCAGAAGACCAGTTACCAGCCAGCCATACAAGAAACACTCTTGCAAATGCTTGCTGCCACCAACTATTTTGATCTGCCAAAATCACTGTCCATTTATAGCCTGGCTATCAATCACCAGGACCTTAAAACAAAAATGCCTTTATAACCTTGTGTCATAACCTTGTGTCTGTTTCCTAGTCACTAGACATTCATTAGAATTGACATAATTCCTGCTCTCAGCAGAGTAATTTCTATTGCTGTGTAGCATTCATTATAGAAACAGAAGAATAAAAGAAAATAATATATTGTGTTCTTAGCCTTGGCTAGCAGGAGGGAAATGCATCCATAATTATTCCTTTGTTGTCACTTGAGACAATCTAGGTACACCTCTTATAAATACAGGGTAAAACAAACATGGAAAAATGTGCATGTTAACTATTATCTATGCATAAGTCAAGATTTCCAAAATCTCCTGCACCACAGTGCCTGGAACAAAGTCTTTACGTACAGAGAATTGTAGAGAACATTTCCTATATACAACACAAAGACATAGATCAGTCCCAGATGGAGAGAGAAGAAGCAAGCTGTAAACCGGCTCTACTTCCCCAGCAGTGATAACTAATTCTATAAGGCACATCATCCCTTCGCATTCTTCGGCTACACGTATCATTTTCTGGTTGTAAATCTCCATCCACTAAGCACAGCTTTGATATTATGGGAAACCAGATGAAACTGAGATAAAATACATAGCACTCCCTGAAGCTGCATTTAAACAATCTTTTTTTTTTTTTTTATCCCGCTTACAGGCAATCAAGTCACCCATAGCATGACATGAACTAGATTTGCCTGTGATAGTGAGTCACTTTTCAGAATGTGTTGTCTGATTAAGAGCATTGTTTACTGACATGGTTTTTCCTCAGCCGTTCTAATTAGCCACTACAATCCTTGTATAAAAGATACTGTTGATTACTTGTCCAAAACTGTACAGCAAAGGGATTTTCACAATGTTGGAGGATTCAGGCTAGACGTTGAAATGGGTGTTGCTTGTGCTGTGCCAAAATGTCACCTGCATCAGTCCACCAAGACTAATCTTTACCAGTCAGGTCACAACAACACAGAGATGTTAAACTTTTCTCTTGGAGAAAGAGAATATTCCTTCCTATCTGAATTTATATTCAAAATTTCATAAATGCATAATAGAAATACTCTAGGAAAATTATGCAGAGGATAGAGGACAAACATTGGGGATTTTTATAGTTGAACAAGTCATTCCAAACACTAAGGTCTTCCTTTTTATATTAACTTTCCAGGAACGCTGCATAAGGAACTATCTACATTTTGTGGCTATGTGGGTAATGTCATTCCCATGATTTGAGAATCATGCAGCAGTGAGGTTTATGTTTACCTTTTTCTTCCCCTTTTGACAGAGGAGCTCTTAGCCCCTTTCCTCAATGATATTTTTGCTGGATCGTTTGCTATCACATATATTTTATAGACACCACAGAGTTTGACTGCAAGCTGTAGCAATATTAAGTGGTGAGACTGTTGTGCTAAGAAGTCAAACACTTTGAGTCTCTCTGTCTGGCACTATAAAATGTAATGGAGAAGCAGTCCAGGGGGAGAGTAAGACAGATACTACAATGTGCTGAAGGGTGAGAAGACTGATGGCAAACATATTTTATTGAGCTTTGGGAGATAAGGTCTTGAATTTCAGCATGGCCTCCAGCAAATATTTGAAGACAATACTCCCAGGCAGTGTCTTAGTCACCAGGCTCTCATCTGCACGTATTATGATGTCTCATTTATTTTTATGCTGAAGTACTCCACACCATACTAGCTAATCAAGTCAGTGAAAGGCAGGAAGAGCCCCTGGCATTTTTACCTAGACTGTGTCATCACTTATCCAGCACAAGTAGTCAAGACACTGCTGGCTTCAGACCCACCTTCAATGCTGAGAGGAGCTGTGCTCAAATAGGTGTTTTGATGGAACAGATACCAGTAGTGATTCCCCTAGAAGTAATAAACTTTTTAAAAAAATACATCATAAAATCCAAGTGCAGAGTCAGTCCTGGCAGAAAATCATAGCTACTACCCCTCCCAGCAGAAGAAACAGCATGCAGGTTGTCCATTAGCCTTTCAATGCAGATGCCAAGCAGCACTCAGTAAAACAGATGAAATTTATGTAGCACAGAAATGACAGTACCACTGCACTTACTGTTCTCCATACACTGCCAGATTTGGTCCATACAATCATCCCCTGATGATAGCGGGGACTGAGCAGAAGAGGAGAAAAGCTACAACCAGTTGTACAGCCAAGAAGTGAGAGCTCTCCAGAGCTACCAGGTCAGTCCAGTCCTTCATCATCCTCTCTCCCTTGGCAAAGAGGCAGTGGCTATATTGCAAAGGTGAGACGAGGGACTCAAGGAAATGGACACATATATAAACCAGGAATGGCCTTGCTTCCAAGGTACCCATATGTCAGAAAACTAATTTAGGCTCTTATTCAGTCTTGTACATACTATCCCTATCTATTAATATCCTGTGCAAACACCTGTGCCACTAGGCTGTGCTACCACATACTACAGACATTTTCTGCTGCCAAAATCTTTTCTATATCACATCTACACAATCTTTTACATTCGTACAATGTCTGTGAGACAGGTTACCACAAATGAATCAGTACTGCGACTCAGTTTATTGCTCACTTGTTACTTAAAGAAAAAAAGTTATTTTCTCTATTTCAATTAATCAGACTTGTGTAAATTTTAAAATAATGACTGTGAAGGAGGTGGAAGCTGACCCCTCTGTAGCCAGTATGCTGGCTAGATGATCAAAACTGTCCTGAACTATAGGCAAAAGGACAGTTTCCAACCTCCACTTGAGAGATGAACAAAAGAGCTTGTTTGCCTTTAGTCTTGGGCATATTGCTTAATACTCCAAAGCCATCAGGCACAATGAAGCAACCAATTGGCTCAGTCATGGTGGAAGTCTCTCCTTCCCATCCTGCTTTGGACAGGACAGAACTATCTTTCAGAACAAGGACTTGATCCCCATGGAGCAAACATATGAAATAGCCACAGGGGTGCCATGTTTTCTTTTTCTTTTCTCTTTCTCTGAAGAATTAGTAATCCAAATTAAAAGCATGCCAATAAATTAGGAAATGCAAACATATGCTTTAACCAAGTAGCCTGCTGTCAAGACTAACTACAAAGAATGCAAGTCATTGTTTGGCTCCCCAGTTGGGCCTGATTCTGAGTTGGGTCTCAAATTTGTTTTGGCTTTTAACATATCAACATTGGTGGGACAGTTGTATGCAACATGTGGCCTGTAGAGCTAAATGAATACGTCACATGTGGGATTCGTCCCACTCGCTTCTTTGGAGACAGAGTGAAGATTCTCTCAGAAGTCTGAGAGAAATCCTAACATGATCTCACAGGATACAAACCTTAGTAACAATGGAAATAATAGCTCTTTATTCAGCACCACATGAATGTGATAAAGCAGAACGGAGGGGGTAAGAGGGGAATTCAAAGCCTTTTAATAACCAACAAACAAAGCAAACTCCCAGTTCTTTGTGGGTTGCCTTTTTCCCTACAAGGCAACTAAACTACTTACTGATAGCTTCTCAGGTGTATCCATAAAAATCCACCTTTGACAAACTTCAGCCTAACTTTCTCCTAACTGCTAAGCCGACATGTAAGTTAGGCTGCGGATGAGAAATTACCATTATTTACTATTTTATTATTAATTCCAAACAAGAAAAGTGTTTACCAGCAGCCATCTGGAGTGATGTATTTTTCCCACAGTACTGCTGATGTTGCTTTTTTCTATTCTTAGCTCAGCACAGGCACAGATGATAGCAAAGGATCTCACTGTGTGCAAGCACAAAGCCATGGTTAATTTATCCTACAGAGGAAATCATGCTGTGCTCTCAGACAGCTCCAGACATGGATCCTGTCTCAGACTGAGAAACCAGAAACTCTCAACTCTCAGTGACTGCTGTGGCACAGATCCTTCCTAAAATAAAAACTTAACAGTAGTTGCAATGAAGCAGTTTTACTTCTTTCAGATGCCATAGCAAGTTCAATGATTCAATTTTTCTTACCAAACCTCCTTTTTGTTAAAATAATGTAACTCTGACCCAATTCTCGGCCAGACCTAAAGAGAAAGGTGCCATATTCAGCCTCTAGATTCAGTACAAGCACTTTCTTCTAGAGGCAACTTATTTTTAACTCTTCAATTTAACACAACATTGCTGTTACATGAGGTCTGATTCACAGAGTACTACATCATGGGTACATATACTGCAGCTTCCAAAGAACATTCCTTCAAACTGTGTGGCTAATGGTCCCAGAAGCCTACATTTTTAAACAATAAATATTATTTTTCAAAGGAATTCTCAATCCACAGCTAGACCACCCTTTTCTTTCCCTTTCTCAGGGAAAGAACATTTCTACGACCTGCAGTAGTCCAGCTCTCATGATATGCTAGAGCCAAAGAAAACTCAGATCTTAATAACCAGAAAACAAACCTCACTGAGGTCCCTCTGAACCAACTGAGTCCCCATAACAGCAAACTCACAGGGGTTCTCTCATAAGTTTTCCTTGTCCACAAAATAATGCCATGGAAAACAACATCCTGCTCTGCACGCACTAGGAAGTTGTGGAGGGAGCTGTGCTCAGGGGGAGTGTGTAGCTGCATCTGGTGGAAAGAGAGTCAAACACCTCCAAATAAACAGGGGAGCTGTGCTGCCCTATTTCACACAGCACTAGTCAGTGCTAGCGGTGACTCTCCCAGCGCAGACATAAAACAACCTCCAAGGATTTTCCTGAATGATATCTCACTCACATGTGACCCTATGGGTCTCTCAGCCCACATAATGAATTTCAACAAGCATTTTAGGTCTAGACTATCCAGATCACTCCAACCTGTTAATCTACAGCTTATAAATCTACACCTTCTCTTACAGAACTACCAACATTTTGCATCCTACTGGGAGAAGGTAGTGTCTATTTAAATCTGGCCTTGGCTTCAGAAGGACATATGGAAGATGGTAATTTGAAAGACTGCAGGTGGTTCAGCAAAATTTCTGGGAGGATACTATTATCTCAGTTAAACCTGCCATACTTTAGTGCATTTTACATGTGTCACTAAAGTATAAACCCAAATGTTTAACACACTTAGACTAATCCACCTTAAAATTTTATTTAACTTAATTCACCTTCAATTCCTCATTTAGATAAAACCAGAAATGAGTTACATTTTCAAGTAACTTAAAAGGCAGCACAGTATGCCCAAAATATGCACAAAGATGTACATTGTTTTTCACAGAACAGCATCAAACTTGCTCCAGAATACAACATATACATTATTGTCCCTGAGACAGCACAGCTACGAGTTTTCCTATTCAATCCCATCTTTAAGACAAACTATAACCCTTAGGTCCATCACTCTGCTGAATCTTGTCTTCTCACAGGAAGCGAAGTATGTTTCCTGCCCCATGCACAGTGTACATACTGAGGTGCTCAGCTTTTCCCTGTCTACCTGTTATTGTGACCATGATTATTTCATAGCAGCATTTCCTCCTCAACATTTGGAGAGATCACGAGCCACCAACTCTGCTTGAATTTTAAGGTGGCTTCCTGCTTTGTAGAACTGTGACTTTACAGAAGACATGATTAAAGAAGGTACAAAAATTTGGGGAACATTCAGTTTGACCCCAAATCTTACAGGCGCTATCTCAATGTGTCCGATTCATACTGTTTGGTGAACCAGCAGCAGCAGCATCAAAACAATGTTAGGTAGTCTCTGAAGTCAACAGTGTCTTTCTAAGTCAATATGACAGGAAGCCTCCAAGTCTCGATTTTATGTCATTTTCAAATGCATCACCAAAGGCTGCTCAAAGAATGAAGGTTTGTTAACACATGCTTTGTTCTATGTCCAGTCTTTTCAGCAGACTGTTCTTGCCCTTTTACCTCTGCCTTTTCCCCACTCCTTTTCTGATGGTTTTTCTTTTTTAGTTTTGTCTCTAACTGGCTATTTATCATCCATTTCAGCATGAGAGTCTTCTGGCTTTTTGATCAACACATTTACTGCAATGGATGAGCAGCTGGAATACTAAGAATACTATCCAGATTAAAACAGCTAGCAGACCCTATGGCTCCTAAAGTACCAGGCATTAAACCAGAGGGAAATACTCAGATGATGTGGTTTGGTGTGGAATAACACTGCTGGAAACTGGCAGCGAGTTACTGTTTAACACCTGGGTTTGAACATCTACAAATCATGGCACTCTGTCAAGGCGGAGTTTTTATTGGGAGCCATCTCTACAAGCATGTATACAGAGCAAGAAAAATGAGATGACAGCTTTACCTTCTGTAGTATTCCTGCTAAGCAAGTAAACTGCCTTTGTTTTCAAACATTCACAAATTCTAGAAAAACAAGGGGGAAAACTTGTCTTATTGAAGTCAGTGCAAAAACTCCCCTTTTCTGCTACACTGCCTGGACAGAGAATGCTTTCAGGTTATAAACATTTGTGCAGCATCTGCAATCCTCACCCTGGAAATGACTTTGCTATTCCTTACAGAATACACTTTGCATTGCAGAATACAAAGCATTTAAGATACCATTTTTCAAAATGTGCTTTCTCTGCTTCTCATATTTAAAAGGGCAGCCCTGAAAACATGAGTTTGTGGCAGCTGGAAAGGCAGCCAAATGCCATATGTCTAAGAAGGATGAACTGCAGTCTCCACATCAGCAGACTGCTGACCACAATCTAACATCATTACTGCATGTTAGCATTATAGTCTCCTTCTCTGATGGTCATCTGTGTGGGAACACCTGACTCATATGCCTCTTCCAACCCCCAGTTCTTTCTCTATGCATCAGAAACCACCACTGTCATCTGATTTTCTGAACACCTTCTCTCTTTCCCTGTTCTTCGTGAGCCCCTCTGCAATATGATGGCTGTGACTGCTCCATTGCAGGGGGAGCTGAGAATGCCAAAGCACCTACAAAGAATTTAAATCAGACATCAAAATTCCATCAGTCCAGCTTTAATGTCAGAACAACCAACCAGCTCTGGGGTACCTGCACCAGCTCCCACTTTCCAATCTCTTGTACCACAGATGATTCAAAGGCATTGCCACAGAAGTCCATGAGTTTTAAGGAAAAAGAAAGAAACAAAAAAAGTTAGTATTTCTTCAGTTTTTACAATTGGTCTGCATGAGTGAGACTGAGAAACAGGACAGGTCAATAATGCAGCTTGGGGCTTTCCTTTTCATAGCAACAGGAAGAAGTACAGTATGAGAGTGTAGCTCCTCATCCTGACTCATTCTAGGAGCAGTTGTGCTCGGATGAGGAGCCAGCAGTGCTTATGCAGTGGGACTACCTGCAGAAAACCAGTTGTCCTGGGAAAACACTTGGTCACAGCCTCCTGAGGGCACAGGCAACCTCTGTGAAGTGCTTAGACTCATAGTGCTGCTCAGCTGACTCTTCAGTAAGAGTAAAATGAAAAATTGTAATACTAGGCTATTAAGGCAAATTATCACAGTTTACACAAAGAAGGCCAAAGATGACAAAGGGAAAGGATTCCTAAAAGCTCCATTAAAAATGTCATTGTACTCTTATTATATGATTAAGTTGGAACTGCCTACCACTTCAGCCTGTGGTAAATAACGTAGCAATCAAGGTTTCAACACTATTCACCCTTTCCCCCTCTTTTCTTTTAAAATGCTCCTGGTTAATTTTGCACAAACAAGAAAACAGGAACAGCACAGCAAGGCAAGAATAGCTTGTGAGTAAAACCAGATGAAGACTAATATATTTACATAGCGTAATGACTTCACTATTAATTCAAACAAACCCAGACCCCAATTCTCACAAGAGAGAGCAAGCACATGCAGTCCAGGAGGCAAGAACAGGGTGGCTTCAGACTACATTTATGTCTGCAGCCCCTGAGTTTGTAGAGACTGCTCTTAGTTTCAGTCCGCAATAGTCACTGGGGGACCATCTTTCATTCCAGACACTGAACTCCGACTACACCCTCTTCTCAATCTTATGGGCCCCTTTCCATCTTCAAGCAAGACTTCCTTCAGTGCTGGGGACCATAAAGAGACAGAACAGTAGGATTTCAGAAAATATCTAAGTTGTAGGGAAAAAATGCCCACCTAATCTAAGAGAAATGAAAGAAAAAAGAGAGGAAAAAGAAAGAAAGAATAATCCCACACAATTTCTGAATCAAGCCAAAATGGACATTGTCCTATTCTAGTCATTGTTAGGAAGCAATCATCTAGAATTCTGGCATTTAACATGGAATTAGCTCTAAGTCTGTTCTCCACCCTCAAAATAAATTGTTCTTCTGCTGAGACATGCATTTATCCTTTTCCCTGCTACCTTTTATTCTATCTTCTGAACTTATGTTTCCAAGCACTCTCTTCTTGTCTGAAAATAACATTCTTTATGTGGAGTTACAGAATCTCTTTTGTTCCTAGATGTCTTGGATGTTGGTCAACCAAATGTCATTAAAAAGTTTAATCCCCTGTGTCTGGCACTACATCAGACTGAGAGCAATTTCTTTGTAACAGCCTTTGGAATAATAACCATTAAAGGGGGGGGTGCTTTTTCCTTATACTGGTCACCCACACTTTATAGTGGGTGGCCCTTTTATTTATCCCATTACTATATTTCCACTTCTAAAGCTAAGCCAGATGCAGGAACCTGATACTACTTTTTAGTTCTGCAACTTTATTGTAGTGAAAACTTCCGCGTATATCTGATTCTTGTTAGGAAAGGCAAAGAAGCAGGAACCATGGTAATATTGCACCACCTTCTTGACAACTTCTATTCTGCATGAGCTGCATTCCCCAGGGTACTGCACGCTTCGTTAGCAGGCATTTTTCACATTTACATGCCCAGGATTGCAAACAGAGTCATCCTATATCTGGCCTCCTCTTGTTGGCATTGCAACCTTGCCCAGAGGCAGTGTCTAGGTGCTGTGCTGTCTGGGTGCTGTGCTTTCTTAAAATTGTACATGATCATTTCTTTACCTGCTAGATAGCCTACACAGCAAAACCAACAAGGGCAGAAAAGATTTCAAGTGGTTTATTTCATTGGTTTTGTCTGCCTTTTCTTTTTTCATTCTTCTTTCTTTTAAGCAGATGGACCCAAGGTAGTGGGGTATAAATGGCTTGCTGTGCCAAGGCCACATAAGAACTACACAGAACAGAAATAATTCATTAACTGTATGATTTTTTTTTTTTTTCTGAATTTATACCCTTCTTTTCAGATGTGCTAAATATAAGCTATAATGACTGTAACAATTATCTCCTTTACAGAGAGACAAACACAAATCAAGACAGCCACATTTACCAGCCAAGTGGGAAAAAATGTACCCTACTTTTGAGTAATGCTCATGGAAGCGTATTTTAGAGAAATAACTTGATTTTTGAAAGCATATTTTACAGAAAAATTCAGTCTATTTAACAACTGGCAAAAATTTTTTAGAGCATGGCTTTGTGCAGAGTTCTCCTTAAATTTCATGCTGAAATAAAACATTGACCATGGCTATGTAATTATGACAAAAGAAGATTTCCTTCCTTAATTTTCACTACAGTGTTTGCTGGAAGATATGGGAGATATGGAGATATGACTTACTGTTTCCCCATAATTCACGTGACACTCCAAGGGAAAAAAAATATTTTTAGTTAGACAGATAAAACTAGTTATAACTAAATCTTGTGCAGTTCAACTAGCAGTATTGATGTTATTCAGATCCTTGATGTTATTTATATATTTATATTTCTGACGACATATGCACATTTGTAATAGTTCACTGTACACAAAGTGTGAGTCACCTATTGTGCAACAGATTATTTTCCTTCATGACAAGGAGGAAGAAAAACAGACCGGGTTGACATGAATTAAAAGTACTTCATCATAGAAAAGTAATGAACACTAGGTGGTTTTCCTTAGTCATAAAAGAGGTATTTCCCAAGTCAAGCAATTCCCTTTCAGTTTCCTGCTCTTCTAAATCTCCAGGAGACAGGATTGCTCAGAATACATTGGAATTCAAACAACAAGACAGCACATTTCCCTTTGGGCCATGTCTTTAGCTCTGATGAGCAATTGGCCCTGAGGATCTCTTTCCACCTGCACTGAACCAACTCTTACATCAGTGGTGGTTACACACCTGCTTTGCTGGAAGAGTTGCAAAACCCACTAGGCAATTCTTGGCATAGCCAAGTGACTAAATTCACCTGAGTGCTTGCATATTTTGTAAAAAAAAAAAAAAAACCACAGAAAAAAAACCCCAAAACAAAACAGAAAATGACCCCTTTTCCACAGATTACTCATACTCAAAACAGGCACAATTCCCATTGTCCTTAGAAGTTTCTCCCAGGTAGGAAAATCAGCCCATAAAGTAACTAAGTACCACTGTTTAAAAGTTAGAGTGTTTCCTAAATCTGGTGGATTTTTCTTGAAACCAACTCGAAGGTTAATACGAGATAGGAGCAATCAGCACTTTGCCTTCTCAGAGGATCTCTCTAAACTGAGGCACTGGGGCACAGCCTTGCTGATGCTTTCAGCCTGAAAACCCATAATTGGTCATTTTGGTGCACTATTCTCATTTTAATCAAAAGACCCTCACTTAAGCACATCTCTTCAGGACTTGGCCTGAAGGCAAGTCAGTGCTTATCTTAAAGGGTTAACAGCCAGGAGATAATATATTTTAGAGAGGCAAACTGTGTCAGTATAAATAAATGACTAAAATCCTTGGTTTGAGAGTGTCAGACTATCTTCAGCTGCAACAATAAGGCATATTAATTACTCAGTACTTAGCTCAAGCTTTAGATAGCACATGGTGTACTTTTAAAGACTTAATCTAATGTAAGAATATTTATCCAGGTTTATTCAATAAAAGAGATTTTTTTTTTTCTCAGTTAAACCAATGCAATCAGGCTGAAACCTACAGGTGGACTGTGTCAAAGAGCATGAGCATAGACACTGAGTAGTCCCTCAGAAACATTTCAGAAGTGCACTGTCTATCAGTTAGGCCCGTGTATACTTCAGAATATTTCTTGAACATAAAATACAGCTACGTTGCTATTTTGATGTTTTTCTAAAACATTCTGAGAGAACATAATCATTCTGTTCCAAAACATCCCTTTCCAAATATTTTCTTATTTTTCCTTATCTTGTATTAACAAGACTTACCATGATTATGAGATCTGGAAAAAACCAGGAAGAAGCACATCCTAGTGCAGTTAGTCAATTTTTCTTTAAAGAGAGGACAAAGTTGATCTATACACACTCCCTTGCAATCACTGACCTATTCCTCTGCTGTAGTTTTAAGTCTTCATTATAAAACTCAGTGAAGTGAGATGGAAGGCACTGACAAATATCAGCATTAGCAGCAGTGAAACAATTTGTCACACCACTAAGACCCAGCCATTTGTAGATTGAAGGGGTAGGGAGTGCATGCTAAGAGCAAAATACAAATGCCTGGATCCTCCCCAGCACCTCTTTCAGCTATTTATACAAACATTTGCTGACTTTCTTCCCTCGTTTCTTTTCAGTGTCAGCTGTGTTTTACCCATGTCTAAGCCACAGTTGTTTACAATGCACCAAAAATCAAAGTTAATGATCTTAGAGTCTTCAAGTCAAAGTACATCTGGCCTGGAAACAAGACTCTGTCTTAGGCCCAACTTCCATGTAAATACAAACACATCTAAGTGGAAAAACACCCTGTGTGTTACAGATTTGCTGAGGAACGTGCAGCAGTACCCTTATCATTCCTATCAAGTGTAACTCAAGAAAGACTTTTGAGAAGTTCAAAAGAAAAGCAGCAAGCCACAGCTTAAATGAGACTCCATTAGGCAGAACTCTGCTCAAGACTCTCCCAGATCACTGTTTTTATTAGCAAGCTACATGAATAAGAGTAAAGCTACAGTGCTTAGCAGGCTGGGTGCAGGCACCCATCCTGCCAGAGAGCTTTTAGATGTTGAATCCAGCACTGCTGTTATCTGCTCTGTTCGAAAAAACCTGATGTAAACAAATGGAAATTTTGTGTCTGGCCAACAAAGGGGCTTTCCCAGCCAAAATCAGAATGAAGTTTTAAAGTTATTTTGTAAATCAGAAGGCTAAAAAGCCATGATCTTGTAATTTCTCCCTAATGTGAGTAGTCCTCATAGTGATCCCATGGTTTCACTGAGCTTCAAAATAGATTTAGTCATTACAGACATAGCTCATGATAAAAGATTTGAAGAGCTGGTCATCAATACATGACAGAAGAAAAACTATGAAATGTAAATTTTCTGCTGGTTGGAAGCATTCACTTTCAGTTATTTTAAAGCAGCTTGGAAACACTTTTGAAAAGAGGCATAAAAATGCTTTGTTCTGATCACAGAAAAGCTGAGACCATGTCTGTCAGTTTTTCAGAAACACCACATTGAATTATCTATGTACTGAGTAATGTCATGGCCTGATAATGTCCACCAGAATCCATTCAGTACATCTGAAATGAAACCCTTAAAAGCTTAAATAATCTGATTTGCAGACAAACCTAGTCCCTGAATATATGTCATTAGAGCTATTTCATTCAGAAAAAGCAGCTACAGAGCACTCCATAAATTTATTTCTGCTTCCTCTGTGCAAAACCTCAGTTTCAGAGTTAAGAATCCGGTCCAATACTATAGAATAAACACATCTGAGAGAATAAACCAGATCAAAAGCTTGATCCTAAGTCTTCTCCGTTAGTAATTATGGCTGAGACAGTACTTCCATTTAGGCTGCTTCATACAGCCACCAAACCTAGGCCAGAAAATTACTTTTACTAGCTACAAAGTGTCCCACACACATGACCCCATTCATTTTGATGGGATTACTGACTGAAGGGTTTGTCTCACAAGCACAAACACAGCAAAGAAACACTCCTAATAACACCTCATCTCCCCAAAGGTGCAAGAAGTAGGTAAAGTCACCCTTAATTTGCTGCCATTCAATGAACTGCTGAACCTTGTTTGCAAAAATCAGGAAATAACACACCTCAAAAAGTATGCTATATCTCAAAAAACCCACCATTTTTTACTGAAGAGTTTGCAAGAAGCAAGACTACTGAAAGGCTACCAACAGTCTGACATGGATTCTCAAAGAATAACCAAGGAACACAAGCAGCAAAAAACTTCTTTAAAAAAAAAAAGATACTTTTTTTAGAATGGTCTTGGAAATAAGATATTAGCAAAAGGAAAAACAGCTACAAGCAGTGCTAAGAAGCAGATATATAGATACAATTTAGAGGCTGGTCTGCACCTAAAAGCAGGACTGGTGAGTACCCCGAGCAGGCCAGGCTATCACAGGTTCTACATGAATGCTGACGTGTTCAGGATTCCAAGGGAGGGAGACATACACATGCTTCCATGCTTCAAAAATGTACTGCCTACATGTGCATACTAACACCTATAAGAAAAGCAGATAAGTGATGAGTTCATTTTAAACATGCCTTCACTTACCTGATACATGTCACATGACCATATAGCAGAGATATAACATGGGACCACGCTGGTGTATGGCAAATGATAACAGAATGTAACAAACAACTACTTAACTTGGAAGTATCATTATAACCCTGCTATATCTGCTTATAATTGTTTTCTGCTGAGGGGCAGTAGAGAAACCTTGGTTAGAGATGAGACCTGCATTGTTTTAAGCAAAGCAGAAATAGGAATTCAGTGCAAATGCCAAAAAGGTTCAAATCTAGCTCTAAAGGGAATTCCCAAAGAGATGAATGAAGTCCAAAGCCTTTTAGGATATGACAACAAATCAAATTGAAAACACAGCTATTCCAACAAGCAATCTGTATGTACTTACATATTGCATATTGATATACCTGCCATGGAAAAATTTGGTTTAGCTATCCTAGTTAGGAAACTCTGAATTTAAGTTTTATTTGCTTCTCCCTTTTGAAAACAGCATACTATTTTCCTCTTTTTCTTTTATGGGCCACCAAATAACATGTGACCAAATGTACCTATTTAGTGAAAATGAGTTCCATTAGTATGTAATCTTATACTTGCATTGTTTTCTTCTGAAGGAAAATAATGGGGAACAGGTGGTGATGCTTAGCATCAGGCTCCTGTTTCTAGAATTACAATCTACTGGGAGCCACCAGCAATCTCTGAAAGCTGTCATAAGTGCTCGGAACTAGTAAGATCCAGAGCACACTCAATACATTAAAGCTTCTTTTTGAAAATTTAAGTAGGTGTGACAGGAGAAAACTGGCTGAATGGTGCAGGGATTCTAACGTGTCCCTGCAAAGGGTCGTGATTTCCTTCTGCATCCCACAATAAATAAGTCAAGCTGGCCTCCATTTCCACAGCAGAAATTAGACATTTAAAAAATTCAAATAGGTACCATATGCACTATAAACCTTTCTGGTTTAGCATTCAAATGCAGACTCATTCACAGTGGAAAATATGGGATTTAAATTCTCCTAGAAGAACTTCAAACAGCTGTTCCTTTACACTTATTTATTCTTTTCTCAGTGCCACAAAAACAGCGGTGCCAATAAATATCTCCTTGATGTTGTTTGAAAACCTACTGGAGTCACACAGCATAAATAGTTTTACCCAGTGAGTCACAAAACCACACATCAAATGAACACTTCTTTGTTTTATCAATCCCATCCTTACCTTACCAAGTAGGAAGTGGTTTAGAAATAATTTGATATAACCGAGTTTTCCAATGAGTTTTCATGATAAACACAAGACAGAAACACCAGCTAACAGATTTATCTATACAAGCAAAAAAGCATTATAGCCATGTTTTAAAACGTGGCTCTGAAGCTGAGGGGTAGGACAAAAACAACACATATTGTAGGGCATACAATAGCATACAACTTTATAAAAACAGACATGGAAGGCTGGCTGGCATTCCTAACTACTGCTAGATGTCAGATATGCCAAAATGCACACTTAAAAGAGGAAAGAAATTAATGCAGGCTTTTTTGTGCCATTGTGGTTTAAAATTATAGGAATTAAAAGAATATGATGTTATTGACAGAGCCAGATTTGCTGTTGGTAGAAATTTGTAAACTCCCATTAATTTCTACAGGCATATGACAAGTAGTACCAAGGAATCAGATTGTAGTTGACAATGCACATTTCTTGCACATCTATATGAGACCAATGTTACATTTATTATTGCTGTGATTATTTTTTGGAGGGGACCCTAGTCAAAGCAAATAGAAATTAGTTTATGCTTCAACAATGCTTCTTTAACCACAGAAATACTGGCTTTGTGCTACAAATGTCCTAATTAGTCTTTCTACCCAAAATCAGGTTGCTGAAGTAAGGGATAATGTTAAATTGTGCCATCAGATCCATCTAAAATCAGTTGTTTTCTGAATTTCCTTAACACAGTAAATATTTCCCCTCATTTATCACACCTATTAACCTGAATCCAGAAAGTAATCCTTTCTAGCACGTGCATAAACAGCAAAGCTCTTGACCAAAAAGTAATCACAAAATTATTACTATTGGTAATGAGTGAACCAGAAAAAGTGCACACCCTGATCTCAGGAAAGGTTTAATCTCCTAGAGATAGAATAAGTCTCATCCCACTTGTGAACTGACTTAATTTAAACTTTGGAAAACGATACACATGAAAGCACATTATGCCATTTTTAAAGCAACCTGTTTTATAATAATTTGACTTTATTTCCAGACTCCAACCTTACCTTCACAACTATTTATAAAATTACATTTGCTATGCTTTGAGCATTTAGTAGGAGTGAATAATTAATTTTAAAATCATTAATAATTTAGTTTCTAAAATACCTAATTTCTTTAAGGATGTTTTTTCCTCTAACAGAAACTGAAGGTTTTGGGTCTTTATCAATACTTCTTGAACTTCTTTTATGGTGTTTTCCCTTTTCCTCATACTAGAGATTGCAAAAGCAGTTCTAATAATAACACAGTATTGGGGAAAAAAACCCCAGAAAGTAAATTATAAACTTCCTGCTTAATCCATATATGATAAATGGTCTTAGTATATATCCACATATGCACAGATATATAAATCATATATTATATAAATAATATCAAATTAGCATATGCCATTACAGCAGGAAAATTATAGATATTGTCTTTACTATACCACCCCTAAAATTATGTCCTTGGCTAAAATTTTGTAAGTATTTTAAAGGTGGAAATGCTTTAGCTACCTTCTTAAAATCCTTTTCTGACTGATCACTTGCTAAATCAATTTAAGCACAAATTCACCTTAGCCTGAAGCACAAAGATACTGGATTTAGCTCTTATAAGTATCACAAACTTACAATTATTGTATTGTTTGAATTTCCTTTCAATTCAGATGAGTTGCACAGGTGGAAAAAAATAAGTGCAACTCAGGAAAAATGAGATTTTCTAAGTTATGATAGCTTACAGTGATTTTTCTTTTCAGAAAAGAATCATTATATTTCAAATTCACATGGCTGCTTGAAGAGGCAGCCAAGTTATACCACTGCATTTTGACAAGATAACTGGCTCTTAAGTCCTTACACTACTTTTCCTCCCTCCATCCTCAATAAGATACTACTACTACTATTACTACTAAAGGTAGCTCCATGGAAGAAGTGAATTCTTTTCCTTGCAAAAAAAACAAGGCAGTAATGATTAATTAACAAGAAACTACAATATTAGAGCAAAATATAAACATGGAACTATGTGTCTGACCTTCCTAAAAGACTCATTTTTGTTTGCCTTTCAGACATAATGATTTTACCATCTTTCTTCAAAGAACAAAAAGCTACACTTTTAAAAACAAAGCGTTGAAAGATGAGTCTGTCCTGAATTGCATCATTCTGAACTACCATACACATTAACCATTTATAATTCATGAGAGATAGCGTTCATGGTACCATGATTTCAACAGTTTGCTGACAAACAAACAGTTTAATTTTTGCCCAGGTTGCTTTTCCCCATAAGCAGAACATCAGTACCTTGTGGCAGCACACTTTGCAGACAAACTGC
This sequence comes from Taeniopygia guttata, assembly GCF_048771995.1. Taxonomy (NCBI): domain Eukaryota; kingdom Metazoa; phylum Chordata; class Aves; order Passeriformes; family Estrildidae; genus Taeniopygia; species Taeniopygia guttata. The sequence continues at coordinate 47,075,065 of NC_133028.1, read as the reverse complement.
ATTGCGCCACATATGACAGAGTTGCTCACCCTTCTCAGTTTGTAGAGTCTGGATCCAATTTTCAAATGAAAGATCACTTTGCTGAACATTTATTTTTCCTGTGGAATTACTGTTTGGTGAATAGGCTGCTTTCAGCCTTGGGGGTTATTTATTTAGATTTTCATTCTCTTCAAAATGTTGGTGGAAAATGTTTGTCTGCTGGAGGGGTACCATATGCTTCTGATCTGAAGACTGACTGACTCCTACTGTGTAAAAGTGAGTGAGCAAGTAGAAAAACAGAAGATTGAATGATCATTAAGTATCTAAATGAACTGGGAATTACAGTCCCAGTTTCCAAAGTCTGTCAGATAATTGAGTTCCTGTCTAATTCAGAGTCCTGGGAACCAAAATTTCTATACACTCAAGAGTTTAATATCAGAAAGAGACGGATGAGAGAGCATGAAAGCTGAGAAGGATACAAAATGAATGCAGCATAACCTGGTGATTCAAGAGCAAATGCAGGTTCTCAAAACAAATATTCTTCCTTTCTAAAATAAATTATGATATTGGTCTGCTTAGAATCTATAACAATTGTGAAAACGGCACCTTTTTTTTTTTTTTACATTTAACAACTAAAAAATAAAAAACAGCTTATTTTTGTTCCAATAATTTTTTATGTTAGGTATGCATCTTTAAAAATTCCAAGGCAAGTTTAGAAAAACTACTGTTTAAAAGCATATTGACTTAAGCAGGATCATATTCAACCTGTGCACTTCCTATTAAACTTTAGAGAAACTGTGTTTCTCTTCTCTAAAAATACTCCCCACTGCATAAATGTTTGGATTGGTCATCTATGTCATCATCTTCCAAACGTTTTCAGTTCATTAAAATATCATATATTTGTTTCAAAGGGGAGCATTTTACATGATGGGGAAATTCAGATGGCATGCACTGACAGGTTTTTGGAATCCATGCCATAGAAATTTAGCATAGCTGATGACTGAGCCAACCAAATATTATGCTTGAAGTCCAACTAACAAAGCATGTGGCTTTGTAAATACTGTTTCACAGAGCCATTAAAAGTACTCTGCTCAGATAGCTAATACACCATATGCACAAACACAGCAGAATGAACAAATACACACCATTACCTGGTTTGTTTTTTTTTTCACCAGCAAAAAGGTGTCAGATATTTTAGCAAGCAGACAAGTTCAGGACAGCAAGTTCCTTTCCATGTCAGTTTGGAGAAGGGAGCAGACTGGACTTGGTCCCATCTACCAAAATTCATGTACTGCATTACCCATAAATGCATCAAGTATCTTCACATCAATCAACTGGTCACAAGATGTCACACCTTGCTGTTAAGCACAGTGGAGAGGCAGCAGCCCTGCCAAGTTTTGCACTGAACCTGCATGGTTGGAATCCAAGTTTGAATGCCAAAGTATTTCAACATGTGTGTTAACCATGACTTTTAACTCTTTTGGAGTTTGCAGGTGGAAGAGAAGATCAAAGGATGGTTTAAAAATTTTTTTTTAATACTCTCAATACTCATTAAGACAGAGATGGTGACCAGAGACTGCTGCAAGGGGAAAACAACAGAGGGAACACAATTTTGCCTAAATGCAGAGAAGGATCTGGTGAAAGCAGGGAAAGACATGCATACAAACACACACATACCAGCACTTATAACACTGTGACTTCTATTCAGGCTCCTAAAATTTCTGGTCAAATTGACTTCAAAGATAAAACAGGAGATTATTGGAGTTTGACTGCAATCCTGAGCTATTCTTTGTCCTCAGCTTTAATCTATTTGCAGACAGAGCCAACCAACCCTGTACTTTGCTGGCATCAGAGTAGTTTCCATCAAAGCTGTAACAACTTTGGAAACACTGGACTTTTCAAAAATTTGAAGATACTTAGCCCTGTGTATAATGATAATTTGCAAGGGGAGGATTTACTCTTTAGCAAAATTCTTGAGGAAATTAGAAAGAAAAGCAAAAGAACACCCTTCTAACCCCAAAATCTTAATTCTGAGTAATGAATCACTTGAATGTCTTACCCTTTTTGGAAAGTATTTATTTCTGTAGCTGATTAAATTTTAGCAAAAATCTTTGAAAAGTCTCCCCTGACTTGTGTAACCTGCATACTTTGTAAATCTATTCTAAGCCTCTTTATCTCTTTCTTCTTTTTTCCATTTCCTTTTCATTGTAGTCATGTTTTCCGTTTGCTGCAGCAATCTCTTTGAACTATTTAACATTTTGACTAAAAATGTAGATAACAAAGCCACAGTGGCATCCATGGGAGTGTTAACACTGATGTCCATGGGCATTGGAGAGGATAAGAAAATCAGTGCCCGGTGGCATAGACCCAAGGATTGGGTTCAGCTCAGTAGCTCAGTTTTTGTATAATATTTGTATATGCACATCCTCACAGAAGTACACAAAACACAAATGCTTACATTGAACCTGAAATGCTTAAGTTTCTTGATAAATTAAGGTAACAAGCTGGGTTACTTATGATATTGATAAAAAAATTATTGGTTTTTATGTTGATAAAAATTATTAACTGCATAAGTATGCAAAAGTAGCTATAGCCTATCAGAGAAAAGTGGCCAGGCCAGCATCCAGCTAGATGCAAATACTCAGAGGAATAAGATTATAGGCAAGCACAGAAGGATTTCTTCCAGTTGCAATCTCCCAGCTTTAGCCGACAGCTGCTTAGACACATCTGAGGCTGGAAGTTCAGTACCTACCAGTGCCATCTCTCTTCTCTATGTTTGTCTCCTCTCCATGTGAGCAGTTCTCACACATGGCTCTCACAGCATCATGTGCCAATGAGCTCCACAACATGAAAAAGTAACTCCTGGTTGTCTGATAATTTCAGACTGTCTGCTCTTGGCTCTTCTTCTACAGCAAACACTGAGTGATTGGTCCCCACTCACTTTCTTCTGACTCTTCAGTACTTTATTTCTCTCCATCCTGCTCTCCCACGGACATCCCTTTTCCAAATTTGGTCTTTGCATTCTAATTACTTTCTCTTGTGTTTAAGCAGCCATGGTGTTATGATCATACCTGCTGTCCTGCTTCTCCATTTAATCCTGATTTTTTTTATGTCTTTTAACAGTTACCCAGCACCATGAGATCAGAACCAATTTAAAATTGCTCTCTGGATTTTTTTCACTTCCTGATATTCCAGTTGGATTTTTTTACAATGTTTTTAGTATTTAATTTTTGTCTCTCTGATGCTGCTTCACCATGAAAGATAGCTAAATTGATTCTAAATTAGAGGTTATCACTTATATGCCAAATTGCCATCAAATGGTGCCATATTATATTGCTTTACACTGTTAGAAATGAAATTTTACCCATGAGATTTTTCTCTCAGATGGTCAGTATACTGGCATTTATTTCCACTCTGTGGTCCACTTAAGTTTTTACTGTTGTGAATAAATTTTTGTAAAAATTTCTGTGCCCATTTTCCAGAACATTTGCCAGTAAGTTGAACAGCTTCAGTTTTGAAAGGTTTATGTGAAGCTTTGCTCATAGCCTCCCTGTGTAGTGAAATGGGGAGTTTAATCCTGCTTATTTTTGATCAAATATCAGTTATTCTAATCAGTTACAAAATGGGTTATACCTTGGCAATTCCATTTCTTTAAAGTTTTTGTACTTGAGCTATAGCTCCATTGGCACAAGTATTTGAAGAGCAAAGATGGGGTTATTTGATTCTGATCTGTCATTAGTCTGGTAAAAATGCTGTTTTGAAAGATTAACTCCAACATTCTACTTGCAAATGTGATTAAGGCTGTGTATTGAGAGAGTGTTTTGTGAGGTAGGTTGGGAGGAAGAAGGAAGCCTCAGCCTCACACATTTTCTTGGGACAGAAGTGCATTAGAGAATTTTTTGTTCTGAAGAATATTCGGGTGAAACATACCATTAAAATGAACTTCAGAAGATTAAAATGTTCACAAAATGTCTTCTAATAGCTACTCTTTAAATTGATTTCCTGACAATATGGTCATTTAGGACAGAAGGGAAGCAAAAGTAAATGCAGTGACCATTTTACTAACAAATGGTCAAAGCATACAAGAACAAACACTTCCAAGAGAGTCAAGAGCATCAGCAGCAGCCGAGCTCCCATACTACAGGGACAGAGATGTGCATTGTTCCACTGACAGGGCACGAACTTTGTCCACAGCTGCTCTTGTCTGCTCAAATTGTTCAGCAGTGTGGATCACCCTGCCTGAATTTCACCCCTGCACCACCTCAGCATCCTTCAAACCCTCCAGCTGCTGTCTCACAGAAACCGGCCTGCCCTTTGATCAAGGGGTAGAATTCAAATCAAAAGGGCTACATTGCAAAAGCAAAACAACAACCCCAGTAAAGAATTGAAACAAAACAAAAAAAAAAAACAACATTCACACACACAATGCACAAACTCTACAACTTCAGAGCCAAACACTGACCAGCTGACAGAAGGAGCACTGGAGGTCAAACCAAGGAAAGAGAGAAAATCAAATCCAGAAACTGTCAGTCTGTTGTGCAATCTATTTTCACAGAATCAGCTAAATCTGTACTCGTCAATTCCACTTCAGCTTTTGCTCCTACCGGCCCTATATCCACAGTATCTGGGAAATTACTTAAACACTACTCTGGAGAACAGCATGGGACCAGTGCTTCCAAAAGGCCAAAGTCAAAACGTTCACATATCAGAGATATGTGCCAGGGTAGCCGTCCCAGCTGCATAACACATGATGTGTCAACTGCTTTACACAGGGTGGGTCAGGAAGAGGCTCATTAAAGACAAGCACTACAGCTCTCCTTGCAACATCTCTGCATCCATGTCCAGTTTTACAGGAAAAAAAAAAAATTAAAAGCTGGTTTAAGAAAAAAGTTATTCTGGATAAAGACTGTAACCCAGAGAGAAGGGCCAGTGTAACCATATCTGCCACATTAGATATGATCTATAATTGGTTTTCTATATAATTATTTCATCATTGAGGGAACAGCATAAATTTTTCTGATTAAACTTTTCAGTAATAATAGTTATAACAAATTATTCTGATGACCAGACTCGGACTACTTTACCTAGGTGAGGATAGAGAAGAGAGGTCCTTGTCCCTGAGCATGCCTTGCACTGAGTCTCAGACAGATGCCTTCCTCTGAATTTCTCTTGTGCATGGAAAAGACCATGACTACACTCCCTAAATGCATGCAGAACCTAATTCCCACTGAAAACATTCGGGGAGTTAGGTACATAAATACATTCCAGACTCATCCTATCAGTAAACAGAGCCGAACCTTTGAGATGGCTTTCTTTGCAGAAGTGTGTGGCTCTTTTTGGGCAAGAAGAGCAATAAAGCAGCATATTTTGCAGAGACAAGAGCTGAAGTGTAGCATTTCTGGCAGCATGAACTAGTGTCTATGGCCAAATTTTTTTTGGTGCATCTGCTGGAAAATGGTGCTGGAGGGGAGTAAGTTACATCACTTTTGTTCGAGTACTGAATGGTCACCACCATTATGGATGCTACCCTCAGTGTACCTGAACGCTGTTCCAAACAAATTAAGATATCGTCACGTGGCTGTTCAAGTAATGTGTTTTCTCTCATTTTAGCCATCCTTATCCTTCTCACCCTTTAACAGTAAAACAGATTTCAACCCCACAAACTTAAAAATGACAAGGGCACCCAGATTTGGAACTCACACCCCACTATCACACCTTTCATACAATGTCTCCTTTGACTTCTAGTCATCTAAAACCTTTAAAACAGAGTTAAGGCAGTGCTATCCTGCTCACCTGTGTATGACTGTCGGCAGAGAATTTTGTGGGTAACTCTCCAAGATGAGAGCCTGACAGTGGATACCCCCTCCATGTCAAATAGCATCTTGGCTAACTGGGACTGTCTGTGGAACAAGCCTATCAGAGATTTTCATGAGTGTTAATCCCTCTTACACAGACAATCTGCAGCCCATTTGCAGCTCTGTTTTGGCTTTATTTTTTAACAGGGCCTTAAAACATATTTTGCCTTAAAATGACAACGTTCTTTTCTGCCCTCTTTGTTCATGAGGCTTTGTGCACTCATAAACAGTTTAAGAGTTCCCTTCACACCTGGAGTGCACATGTGCGCCTGAAATAAAGATTCTCTTATCTATTCTTCACTGATAACTTGAGAGGATAGTGCTTAAGAAAAGGCATCATCCTTTAAAATGCATTGGAAAAAACCAAACCCAAGCCTCAAAGCTACAGCAGTGACAGTGAGGCCAGCATGTCTGGGGAAGGAGGGATCCTCGAAGTTAGAGCAGAGAGGCTCAGAGGAGGGCAAGCAGATCTGCACCTCCTTCCAGGCAGCAAATCCTGCTCAAGGACACAAGCATGCCTCCTGTACCATCTCTAGGTTTTGCCCCATCCTTTACTGACCTTCCTGGGATCTGTGTTGCTTATTTGGAAAATCATGACAAAAATGCTTCCCAGTTAGCATGATCTAAGCTATGCTGAAGCTCTGCTGCTACTCAAAACCCTCTTGCTCAGGAAATGCTCCCCATGGACTTGTTTCCTCAGCAGGAGGTAGACCAACGTGCAATGGATTGCGGTGCTGTGACTTTTCAGCCGCCTCATGCTGTTACAGCTCTGCTTGCACTGACATCACTGGCCAGCCCCAGCAGAGGAAAACCCAAAGCCAGCCTAACCACAGAACAGTTTGGGACTGGCAGGACTTTTTCACTCTCTTGCAGCTTAAGCATCAGTAAAAAGTCTGAGAGAAATTTTTCTCCACAGAGAAAACCTTAATCTTCTGGTTAGACAAAATCACACACTACAATTCGATACTTAATAAACTGTCGTGAAGCTATAATACAAGTATTCACTTGGTCACTTATCCTTTTAGCAATAAAAAACAATTGGGACTGAAGTTCAGTGGCAATTTGTTGCAGCTGCTGTGGCCAGGACCCTCTCAGAAAGTAATTTCCAGAGTATTCTTCTTGTTAAAAAGCAATTTTCCTGGCGAGTACTGGGATGTCTGGAAGATAGCAATGGGGATAAATCCAAGCACAGAAGTTTACAAGCATTCCTAAAGAGCATTTTAAAAACTCTGTATTTATTTAAACAATTACAAAACATTGTATGCAGCTAAGCAGTTTAGTACTACCACCAAACTATAAAGTAGACTTCTAAGCCTAGGCAGTTTTTCTCTTTACCTGCAAGATGACATGAGGCAACATCAACATTTGGCTCCAAATGGAGAAAGTGTGGAGAGAGGTTGGCAACCTCCTGTTTTTATGGTCCTTCCTTGGTTCCCAAAATTCCTATTCCTGAATTCTGACCCACACCCACACTGTCTCACCCTACCACAGGAATTGGTTATGAATAATATACAAATGGAAATTTAGCCTTGTTGGGAGTAACAGCAACTGAACAAGTCTGAAAGAACAACTTTCAGTCTCACTGGGCAGCCCCATAGTGTTCAGTTCACACAGAGTGGTTGGTTATATGAGCCAAATGGTGTCATTATTGCTATTTCAGTGGATGATAAACCGAAATTTAAGAATGGCAGGTCTGATAAAACATGACCATTTGATATGTCCTGTCTTCCCTCCCTCCTGAAGAATGGCAGGGATGTTTGAAAAAAGAAGAAAATAAGTACACACCCAATACTACTACCAAATGGAGAGTAAAATACTCATAGCTCAGTCACTGCATGGGCAACCTAAAACCCCAGAAGATAAAAAGAAACACAAACTTTTATTTTTTTGAGGTAGAAAACAGCATCCTGAGTCCATAACAAACTGGGTGGGAGCGCTCTGCGCTCTCATTTTCAAGTCAAATGAAAGAAACAAAGAAATATGGCAAGCACACTGCAGTATGTACTAATCCTGACAGGTCAGGCCACAGCAGAATGTCCAGTTTAGTATCTTTTCAGACTGCCAAGAAGAGGTGCATCATTTTCTGCAGGAACATATAACAAAAAAAACCCAAAAACAAACCCAATTCTTGAAGCTACCTTGCTCTTTGCAAAAAGAAAAGGACATCTTCCCCCACCAGATGCACTACTTTCCCTGATGCTGTTCCAGTTAAGAATGAGATTCCAAGAACTAAAGTTTCCTGCTGCAACATCAACGCATTGTGTTCGCAGCTCCTTTAAGAGATCTCCACTGTAGTCATTTCAGATTGCAGAGAGGAGATCATGCTGACAGCAAGTCACTGCTTTACTCAAGGCAAGCTGCCAAAACACGTAGAACTGAACCCTGTCCTCTCATTCACTGGACCGATAAATATGCTTTTAAAAGCATGCACAGCCTGGTTCACACTTACATGATGCACAGAGAATGAGGCAGAGGGCTTGCAGAGTGAAGCAACACCTCATTCCCAAGCATGTGCAGAGCAGTCTGCCTTTGCTTACTGCTAAAAATGCTAAACCAGTGCCATTTGCACTACATATGTGCAACATGCATGTCTCAAAGATTCATTACTATGCATATGAAAATTCAATCATATCAAAGCTTAGCTTTAAGAAAGTCCCAAGGGGCTGAACCGTGTGCTTATGTGCTTTTTGGGGGGGGGGGAACCCAACAACTTTTAAGGTTTTTTTTTCTTTTTTGTAGCAATGTTCTGCTCTTTCTGTTAGTAAGAGCAAAATAGCTGCTGAATGAGTGAACTCCATGTTCCCACTGTGTGTTTGTATTCTATTTATTTTCATAACTCAATTTCTCTTTGTGTGAGCACAAATGTATAAATCAAAGATGGGTTTAAGACCTATCCCTAAAAAACTGTAACCAAGATGAACAAAACTCATTATTTTATTTGAAGATTGCTGTGATTTAGTATTATGCTGTTCTTTAGTATAAACATATGTATCCCTTTAAGCCATGCTGCTCACTCTCTAATACTACTTTCTGTAGCCCATTCTAGAGCAAAGAATTCTGCAATTAGCTTGGAAATACCATAAATCATCTATTTCCACATTTTGTTACAATTTGAAAATCACTTGATGTTCATTACAATTTCCACTAGAATAAATTTGACCTTCAGCCAAAAAGGAAAAAAGTTACATGGAAGAAAAGTGATGTTTTGGGGTCACACACTGCCATTGCACATCCTATACTTGGTGAAAAAAAAGACAGGATGAAATTCATGGTCTCTAATGAAAATAAAAACTTTCGCAGGTAAAATTCATCTTAAAAGAGTAGCAAAGCAAACCTTCTGATCTTCTTGGCTTTTGTATTGGCCTTTCACTCCAAGCTCATAGAAGCTTCCTATAGGTTTCAACCCAAAAGTACCAGAAACACCACCTAGAGCACAGCAGTAAAAGAGAAAGATTTCAAAAGAATTATCTTCATTTCACTAAAAAAAGGAATAAATATAAAATTCTTAATACACTTGGAATTTTACCAGTGCAGGAAGAGCAGAATGGTGGCTTCTACCTTTCTCCACCATATCTGCAGTGTCGTACAGACTTCAGCTCCTTAAATCCATCTTAAGCATTTCATGACCATGGTGCCAAAACCAACACAGAACTCCACAGGACATGGTGACAAGTCCCATGGCAATGATGGGCCAAGCAGGGGTGGCTGGCTCCAGGTGTGTCCTACCACACCCTGATTCCTGCCAGCCGCAACCACGGCGTACACACAGGCAGTAGCATGAACTCGGTACGGACCTTGGCAAGCACATGCAGGAGGGGAAGCTCTCTGTTTTGAAGGTAAAACAAATAGATATATGTAAAAATTAACATTTTTACATATATCTAAAACTTGTTTGGATATACTTAAAAAAAAAATAAGCACTTACACAAAACCTGGAGAGGAAAGCCATGCTGGAAAACCAAACAGAAGCAGGAGCTTCATGGGGCTCCTCCTTTGCAGAGCTAAATTCCTCCTGAATGACATTTCCAGGGTGAGGCATTTGTAAGTACAAGTGTAAAAGGACCAAAGGCTCTATTGACAAGCCATGAGATACGAAGTGCTTGCAAGATACATCCGGTGTTGAGATAATTAAGATCAAAATTAAACTTGTGCTATATTTGCATCTGCAAAGCATCAGTTAATCAAACATAATGACTTAATCAGACTCACTTTTCTGAGGGGAAAATGTAATCATGCTTCATCATCTTCTGTGCTGTCATTAAGCTCTGACAGACTTTCCATACAGAAACTGACTCTTCCTAAGTACTTGCACACACAGCAGCACATCAGAGTTCTAGAAATTTTCTAAACATTATTGCAAAGCTAATAGGAAATACTTGTAGCAAAGCTGCTTTACAGGAGCTTTTGCTCTATATTAAGATAATAACAATTTGAAGGGGACACCAAGCATGACCCAGGAAGGAGATAATACTCTGCACCCCATTTTTTTGCAATTAAGAGGGAAGCCAGTAGGTTATTTAGCAAGACTGCTGCCAGTAAACCAATAAGTCACCCAGACTTCTAACACCAAGAGCAAAGAATTAATTCTCTGGTGGCTTCTGGAGATTTAGCAATTCTGTATTTTTTTAATTAAAAAAAAATAAAAGACAGCTATTGCTGGATGTAATTTCTAGCTATTTTAATTAATTTATTTTTAATCCCATGATTAAAATAATTTTTAATTCCCATGAAGCAATAATTTTTACTGTTTTGGTTGCTAGCTATTTAAGATATTGTGGTTACATTTTTGATGTCTTTGGTACATTTTATTGTAACATTGTCAGTGCACTGCATTCAATTACTACATCTCATGCTGTTTTACTCACTGCAAAGCATCATCCAAACATTTTCTAGCAAGTCCTTGTGGGTAACTATGTCCTGTCCAAGAAACACATGTATGTCCACGCATTAATAGGTATGAGATCAGTATCAAATTAGTCATTTGAATAAATGCCTCTTTGGTTTGGCTCCTGTGGTCTCAAACATCTTAGCACAAACTGCAATAGAATTAACAAAAAAAAAAAAAAAACCCACATTTTAAGATTAAACCAAACACATTTGGAATACTAAAGCTTATCTGATAGCTGTCTGTTGTGCCTCTGCAGCACTAAAACTTGTCCCAGCTTTTCACTCCTCCTCCCTTTTCCAGAACTCATTATCTCTTAGTCAGCCCCACAGATGTGCCAGTTCCCTTTACTGGATGTCCCAGTTCTTCCCTTCATTGCTATTGCTCCCATCATGTTCCTGGGGAAGGGAAAGTCTCAATGGGAAGGACCAAGCCAAACAGCTATGCAGCAGCAAAGGGACAAAGGGAATGAGAGACACATTTTGCTGGGTAATAAGCTGAAATTACAGCTTGTGGCCAGGAGGTGGGAAGGGAAGAAGATACTAGCACCCATAGATTAAAGAAGGAAAACAGCTGGAAATAAAGCCTGGTAGGTCACAGCCTACTAGATCATTACAGGTGATTGAGTGTGAAAGCCTGCAAACCCCAGCATTGACAGAGGGGACAGGTCTCAGAGGAGAGAGAGGACTAAAACCCAGAGGCAAGAAGTCTAAAAGATGGTGAAATGAATTAAAGAGGCTACGAAGTCATCAGCCAGGAATCTGTGGAATGGCTATGCCTTTCAAGCACTGTACAGTATGTTCTATTTTTCCTTTCAGGTTGCATCTCTATAGCTGAGCTAGAGCACTCACGTGGGAGACCTTACCCAAACACAGCGGAAGCTATAGCTAACACACAGAAAAACTAATCTATCTTCACTGTCAATTATGACCTGTTCACTGTATCATATTTTCCTAGAGAGGGGGTTATACCCAGAACACTTCCACAGACAGGTCACGGAACTGAGGTATTGGATGTCCCTAGAAGCATTTTTCTAAATCAAGTTTTGAAAGGAAATAAATAGCTGACAATTTATAATCCAGACTCCACCCCCCCTCCCAAAAAAGTAATGTAGATTAGCATGCATTGTACAGTACTATTTTTGAGCATATTTTTCCCTTGTGCAAATGCTGCAGACACTTTCTGATTCTCTGTGAAACTGGGAAAACATTAACAGATTGTAGAAAAGGAAAAGCAGCAGTGACAGTAAAGAACAGTGAAGAGAATGAAATCTCACCGATTTAGCACATCAGTGCTTCTCATTCTCTGCTGATCCAAGGCAGTAAAGGGAATAAGACCAGAAAATAAATAATATTCCTCAGAAAGACATAAAAATGTTAAGTCTTACTAAAATTCACATTTGCCCCGCCAGTGTCTCTGCAAGTTGGATCAACTTGCTTTGCTCATGTGAGTATTTTCATTAATTTAAACTGGAACTTCGCCTGACAAAAGAGCACTGGATCTTCCCTTTCTGGGCAGAAGCACTTTAACTACCAGCTGAAAAACATCAACACTCCAGATAAGCCATGAACTATTGTATCAGTTTTATTGCTGATTAAACACTCCCAAGTTGCTCCTAGTCCTGAGAATTAACATAACTGAAAAGCAAATAGGTTGTAGTCTGATGATCCTTTCATCAGTTTTGGTGATTTCCACCATGTATATGTGCAGACCTGAAAGCACAGCTCCGAGATCTCACAACAGCAAAATTCTATTAATTTTTCTTTAACATGCATATCTTTGGTCCTTATTAAAACTATTTCCTAGTTGTAAACAAGACACTTAACTCACCATCTAATGTTGCCAAGACATGAAAGATACTCTTACTTTTGAGACATTACAAATTCCACTAATTCAATAGATTGTTTTAGAAAGAAATGCATAGTCCTGCTCTTTTGCAAATGGCATGGTAAATTTCAGTGCAAAGTCCCATAATCTAAACAAATTAAGTACTAACCTAATAAGAGAGTACTTCAAAAAAGATTATGAAAATGTCATGTCTTAATTGGTTGATATGCGTGACACCGCTGTGAAAAAACGTAGCGGCTCACCAGCCCTACAGCTGGAAGTATCACCAAAGAGAAAACATTTTCACAAAAGATACTATTTTTCTCTTTTCTTCTTTTTTCTCTTTCCTTTTTTCCTTTCCTCTCATTTTCTTTTCCTTGTCTTTTCCCTTTTTTTCTTCTTTTTATTGCAATTCTGCATTAACTTTGTTGCTTCAGGCAGATGGCCAAAAGTAGCATCTAGAATTATTGGGAGCAAATCTGTGTCATTTTCGCATACATCTGTGGGAGGCCATGCAGGATCTGGGGACAGAATCTCAGGGAGAGAGGGTAAATTCAGTGCTGACAGCCCTTATTGGGAGGTCAGGCTTCACTCCCTGGGAGTCATAGCCACCAATTCTCTGGGGGTCTTTCCTTATGTTACAAACATGAAACCTTAATATGCATGATGTCTCTTCTACTACTACTACAGATGCTTACAGTGCTCTCACTTGAAGTGTGCCTTGTGAGTTCATGCCAGTAACTAGAAGCGCCCAGAAATCCCAATCCAGGCTGGCAAGTTAGGGGCAAATCTTGCAAATACAACCAGTGGGTAGCACAAATTGTTTTTCAGGAACTGGATGAATTATAATCAGTTATTCTCAACATTGCGCTGAATACACTGTGAAGCGCTGAGGATGTTGTACACAGGGGAAGGTGGCAAGACTTCTCCAAAAGGCAAAAGCTGGGCAGCACATACAAAACGCATGAGACTGCTAACACTCAGTGGGAAAATAGGACGTGTATTTGGATATTTTGTGAATACGTTGTAAACAAAAGAAAATCCAAGGAGAACATATAAGAAGGTGCATTGGGCACATCTATCTCCTCAACGTGATTCAACATAGTAATGTAATTGTAATTAGTAAAATGTGAACTAGAGAAGAGCACAGTACTTTAGTAATATGAAACCTCATCACAGCATCTCTTGCTAAACTTTGCTTAGAGGTAAGGAGAGGCAACCAAATTCTGGGTAAAATATAAAGCAGTTGAGTGGTTAGGGAAAGAAAGCTTGGAAATTTCTCACATACAAAAACCAAAACTACCACAATTGTTACTATGCCTGCGCACAAAACCAAATTATAACATTCAATTATTAGGAAGCTGATGTGAAACACTTTAGCAAATTCAGTGGATTACTTGAATTTTCAGCGTCTCTGCTGCAATAAGGAAAATTTAAGCAAGCACAGACACTTCAGTCATTAAGTATTTTGCCTTTTTAGTGCTGAATGTTGGCAGCTCTCTTGCTGCTACACTGTTGCTTATGAAAAGCAGCTGTATTTAGAGATACCAATAATACCCAATAAAACCTACATTTTCTGAAGAAGTCCACCTCTTTCAACATCACAACATGCAATATTTGTACCATCCAAGTTAAGACTTGAGAGGGAAGAACAGGACCAATGACTTAAAATGCTGCTTTATAGTTTAGCACAAAGATAGTTGAATGAAGATTATTTTCTATCAGACTTGCAAGTTTCCAGGCAGGGTAGAGAGGAAAGAAGACTGCACAAGCAAGTCAGGGTGTTGGGTTTTTTTCCCCCTTATCCTTTTTTTTTTTTTAGTATATAACCTTTTCTATCTTCTTTACATTCAAACTCTCATAACCAAACAAAACTTCTCCAATCACTGGAGGATATTCTGGACAAGAAATCCAGAATTTGTTTTCTGTCTTATTAATCAAAGGACTGTACCTTAAAGTATACCACAGAGATAGTATGCTTTTTTATTTTCACCAAGAATAAAGATACCAGAAATCAACTTGCCAGGTGCAATATCTAAAACCAAGTTTGTTACACTGCTGTGAATTTTTACTTCACGTTCAAATTTTCCTCACCTATTCAAATTCAACTAATTTACTGTCTTGAAAGTTAACAAGAAATTTCTTCCTTTGCTTCTGGCAGCCTTTTGAAGGAGTCAAAAAAAGAAATGATGAATATGATAGTTTTTTATGTTGCTCTTTCTTCCATCAGTTATTAACCGTACAGAGAAAGATGAATGGTTTAAACCTCCCACTTGCACCGCTCTTAACATCTATTATGAGATTATATTGTCGCAGGAAAGCCCAGTGCAGTAAATGAATTAATTTAGCACATTAAAGCTCTGAAAAGAATGTGAGGGGGAAGACCAGCAATTATTTACATACAGCACACGGACAGACACTCAAGCAATGAAGCAATGTCCTACCTCTCCTTGCCGGTGATAGTGCTTGGGAGGTTTTCCCATCTGCTCTAGCATTTTGCCCTTCTTACTGCTAGCAAGCATCAGTCCCTGGTGGATGCCTGCAGATCTGTTGGTTGCCTGAGTTGGAGCCTCCCCCATCAGGGTGGACTTGATGGAGTTCACCTTGGAGCTGGAGCTGTCTAGCTGGGAGCTCTCCACGATCAGGACCGCGGCTAGTAAGAGGAGACAGCAGGAGCACTTATTCCACATCAGCACGATCATCTCCCCTCCCCCAAGAGGATTATTTTTTTTCTCCTTTTTTCTTTTCTTTTTTCTTTTCTTTTTTCTTTTTTTTTCTTTTTTTCTTTTCTTTTTTTTTTTTTTTTTTTTTTTTTTTTTTTTTTTTTTTTTTTTTTTTTTGCTATGAAAATAGAAGAGAGGAGGGAAAAAGTTTTTAAAAATATCTCCCAAAGCTGTTAAGAAAGCAATGGATTTCAGAGCCACCCAAGGAACTGCTGTTGTGAGACACGGGAGAAAAATATTTTTAAAAAAGAATCCCCTAGGAAAAAAAAAAAAAAAAAGTGACAAGTCTATAGGCAGTGAGCAACTGTCAGGTCTGTGATGCCTTTTTCCTCCAGGTCCTCGAGAAGTCCAGGCAGTTCTCTAGAAACAGAGCAATAAGCTGCGAGGAGACTGCACCCGGGCAGCTCCCCGCCAGCACAGGCACCAGCACGTTTGCTAAAGCTTCAGAGAAAGAGTGAGCGAGTTACTTCCCCCCACTCCTCCTTCTCTCGCTGCTCAAGCCAGCAGAGAGGAAACTCAAACCAGATCCAATCCAAGCAGCACCGGCAAAAGCTGGGCTTAGTTTTCTTTCACTCTCTCTCCCTCCTCTTTACTTTTTATTCCCCTCCTCCTTTTTCTGCCTTTTGCCTCAGCAGTCAGCAGGAGTGAAAGCGCCCGGTCTCCTCCTACTCTTCCTCCTCCTCCTCCTCCTCTCCTCCTCCTCCTGCAGCCCGGCCGGTGCGAGGCGAGGGGTTCTGGGCGTCCGGCGGCGGGGCAGCCCCGGGACCGGCCCCGCTGGCGGCGGGACCCGGGACGGGAGGCAGAGCCCCGGCCGGGCTTCCTGCGCTGCTCCCCCTCGCACTCGGTAGTCTCGAAGTCTCTCGCTGGCCCCTCCGCAGCTCGCAATCCCCATCCCCGGTGGGGGGACACGCAGCGCAGCGCCTTCCGTCCCCCCTTTCCCCGAGCCTGGCGGGTTCCCCATCCCTGCGGCGGGGTCAGCCCAGGCCGGCCCCGCCGAGCCCCCTCCCCGAGCCCGCGCTGCCGCTCTGGGACGCGTGTCGAGGCGCCCCGGCTCCCCGAAACGCTCGGACGCACGCAGCCCGTCATACCCGCAGAGCCGGCAAGCGAATCCTGCCCAACCTGCTGCCCGAGCCATCGATGTCCAAGTTAAGGGCACGTCCAGCCCTTAAGAAGCTGCACTAAGATAGAAAAAAAAGACTGCAGCCCCCAGAAGCTGTACTCTTCCACACCTGCCCCTTCTCAGTACCACAGTGCCAACATCAACCTAAGACACTTTCTTCGTATCCACCTTCTCCATTTCCTTGACATTTGCACACATCCGATTGTAATAAAAAATCCAGTGCTACGAACTACACACACACCATCCAACACCTCACCTTGCTGCAGTACCAAAACAGTGTGTTCCAGAAACAGGAAGATATGCAGAGACACAGAGCATCAAATTAGCAGAACAGTACAGCTCTTAACTTCTCCCTGCAAAAGATCTAGAATGAAGCAGAGAACATCACCATGAGGCACTCCGTTTCTGCCATGGAACAGCTTACAAGCCTTGTCCTTCCCCATGGCACGCAAAAGTGCGGTGGAAGGAACAAAAGGTGGTGAAGGGAACAGCAAGAATTGCTGTCCCACGTGTTCTTGTATGAATATTACCTTGTCTGGGAACAGTGGAGAGAACTGTCATGTTTTTCCCCTCTTCTGGAGGGTCCCTCCTCTAATCTATCAATCATCTCCTCTTACTCTAGCCCTTTACATAGCAGAAGGGGGGGAACAAGACATGTGCACTTTGAAATTTCATTTATTCTAAATCAAGTGCTGTGCAAACGGCAGTTCCCAAGGCAAGAAAAAACAGAAAGGAGCCAGGCACCGTTTTGGCCTCCAGTGCTGCTGCTCCCTCGCCGCAGTGAGCAGAAGCCAGGCTGGGGACTTGGGAGCTCTCTGCAGGAATGCCCCAGGAACCACATCACCCTGGAAAAGGTTTGTCAAATGTTGTCTAGCTAGTGTCATGTGACTGCTAGCGATGTGTCCTAACCTCATTATATTAAACAGAGCACCTTGTGAAGATTGGAGTAATTTGTCTTTATCCACAGCTCAAAACTTAGAATTGTTTGAGAGAATTTAAATCCATCTCCTGGGGCAGTTTTGGGATATTTTATCTTCCTTATCAAATTATCTCCTCAGGGGATTACTACTATTTCTTTTTTTTTTTTTTTTTAATAAGGAACAACAGAAATGACTTGTCAGTGCCAAGACTGAGTTTTAAACTCTTCTGCAGAGTATGGCACTTGCTCTGACTCAGGCTTCAGATGAGTTTGTGTTTGCTGGGTTTGAAACCAGAAGAAATTTTATTGGACTTGATTTTAAAAACTTAGGTTCAAAAATTTAATTTTTTTTGTACTTAGCTTGGCAAAGAGCAAAGAATGAAAAAAAAACCCCTCAAGTTTCTCTACTTCGTAGCATTTCCTTTTTTTTTCTATCTTTGTGCAGCTTCAAATAAACTAAAATCACCTTTCTGACTTAATCCTCAGTAATGCTTGAAGACATTACAAATAATTAGAAAGGAATTTGCTACTTCATAGGAGAGAGATATAAGCCAGTCTTTTTTGATTGTTTTTGACTTGGCTTTTGCCACCCAGGCCTCATGGTGCTTCAGCCCTCCGAAACCCAAAAGCATACAACTATCCATACCCACAGGAAAAGCTCTAATAGGTAATGTCATGGAAAATTCTTATCTCACCTACTTCTCTTACCCAGGAATGAACACAAAATTTTAAGTCAGAGGTAGAGTATTATCCACCAGAGTTTCATTTTCTAGAGTATTTCCACCAGAGAACAAAATAATTTGATGAGACATGCAAAGAGAATTCATGACAGTAAAAACACAATACAATGACCTCATGTAAATATCATACAGCTCTTCTTTAAATAAATTGACATGGGCAGTAATAAAAGAGGCACACAGCACCTAAAGGATCAGATAGTAAGTAGACTCTGTCTAAATTAATTAAATATAAGTCTTACTAAAATTTTTACTTACATCAATAAATGGAAAATGCAAGCCACATTATAAGTCTTTGGATATAAATAAGTCCTTGTATATCCATAACATTTCGAAATTTGAAGAAAACTGGGAAGGAATGATCAAAGCTTTTCAGCTATCTCAGAACAGGTGCCACAAACTCATTTTGTCAATCTGTCCAGATTCATTGAAGTATGAAGTTCATCAGTCAGTTGTATTCAACTAAGTTTCCGGGCACGAATTTAAATTTAGTGGGAATAGAAATGGGTAACTTTACAACAGGGCAGGACCTATCTTTTGACTCACTGCTCTGAAGGGAAAATATTTCACAGCATCTCTGAGGAAATGGAAACAGGTTTTGCTTTATTACCCTGACAGACATTTCCCTCCAGAGGAAGCAACAACCCACTTCACTGCAGGGCAGCTGCTGCCAGACCAACAGGATGCTCAAGACCACAGAAATCAGAAGTAGATGGGCAGAACACTAAAGCTATGTTAGGGAGGAGCTTTTGTTTTTGTCCCCTTAACAAAAGCATGACACTTGTAGAGAAACAAGCTACTTGGTAGTCTGATGGGGAGTTTTTTGTTTTGTTTTTTTTTCCCCCCACTTTTAACTAGCATTCAACCCATGCCTTTTCTACTTCAAACCAGTCAAATACAGACTTCCAAACTGATGTGTACATTTCCTATGCTCCTCATTACAGCAGCCCTGATGCACCTCAGAGTCTGTACACAGACTTATTTCATAATATCCACTTAAAACAGTATGGAGGCAAAAATATCAAGAAGCATCTCTGCGTTTCAGATTTATGACTGTGCCACTGCAGCTTAGGTTTTGAGAAACATCAAGAACTTCTAAAACATTAAAATGCCATGGGGCACATTGGCATTTTAATGTTTTATCCACAGTGCTCCTCTACCAGAGAACCAAGTGCATGGAGTGCACTAAGCAGAGGTTGTCACACCAGAGGTCATGCAAGAACAGTTTACCTCTAAGTTCTCCACTAAGTTTGGATGCTTATTCTGAAGAAGCTAAGGCCCACATACTTTGTGTGTGGTTAGTCAAACCACCTAGAGCAATCCAGTATTTTGTGCCCAAAATACACTTTGCAAGTAACCATACAGAATAATGGGAGCAGCACTACCCAAAAAAACCAGAGTCAATGGCAAATCCTACATCACATGTGGGAAGGTCACAAGAAATCTCTCACCAAGTACCGTCCTGCAGGGACTGAATCCGCTCCTCACTATTGCACACATAACCACAAATCTTCCTGGGATCCTCCAGAGGTGGGACTTATCCCTCGACTCAGGCTATGTTCCACATTAACTGCTGTTTCTTCCTGAAGAATTCCACTAGGAAGAAGGAGAGAGAGGCTGAGCTGGTTACAACCCAGGCACAGAAGCCTGACAGCCCAGAGAGCCAAGCTCATTAAATGCCAGTGAGACCTCCAGTGCAAACACTGAGAACTACATCAGCAGGCCACAAGTGTTCAGTTCTCCTTTCATTATAAAAACCATATTTATTGCAATACAGAAGTCTGCATTTGTATCTCTTTCAAGCTAAACTAGCATGCTTTATGTAAGAAACAAAGGGGTTTTAATTTGTCTTACTTGCACCCATGGAGAGGAGACACACCACAGAGATTCTCTTTATTTCTAAACCTGGTATTCATTCCCTAAATAAATGTTGGAGGTTTAAATGGTTCAGACATATACTTCTATTTCACAAATGCTTTGGTGTTTTTTTTAGTTAAACTTGTTTACAAATTTGATGAGAGAACTGAGTGGCCTTAAGCAAACAAAAGTTTTGCAGAATTCTTCCAGTCATTCAACTTATTCTTGACCAAAAAAAAAAAAAAAAAAAAAAAAAAAAAAAAAGGCATAAAATTTATTTAAATCTGGAGTATTTTCATTTAAAAATATCAATATTTTAACTCCTTTTCTACTGTCTCTTCATTTTTCTTTTTGGAAGGGAGTTCCATGAAGTTAATCGTAGGCTTTTTTTCATTTTTTGGGGGAAGAGAGTAGGATTTGGTGTGGAGAAGGTGTCAGGAGAGACATGGAAAAGAAAAGAAACCTTTTGTCCCCTTCCCCCTCCTTTGACTCTGAAAGTTTTAAAATATTAAATATTTGGAAAGGGCAGAATCTAGCAGAAGTCGAGACAAAAGCAAGAAATGAAGGAATGAAAAAAATTAATAAGCCAAATTTAAAGACAAAAGGGAAATAGGATGTAATGAGGAGATCCTTCACCTGACCTGCTCCAAAGGAGCAAAATTACACATTGTAAATGTAAAATATTGTGGGCCCGATTACAATCCTGTGTATTTTACAGCATCTATGTTTTAAGCCATGTGACTTTAGTTGAACCCTTTTTGATTTACACCAGCTTTAGTTAACTCTAATGTCCTATGTTTTTCTTTCCCTTAAACAAACAAAATTACCTGTTCTTCAAATTAAATCTGTTTTTAATTCTATATAAAGCATTTAGGAAAACTTGTCATACGAAAGACATTCTATTACACAGAGGTGTATTGTTTTTTGTTATTATTTTTTAGGTTTACCAGCTGCACTGAATTTCCACTGCCCCTCACATAAACTCTAACAATTTGGATATGGCCAAATCTCTCCTAGCACTGCTCCTGGGGCCCACTCTGTCTTTTATTTAAGGTCTGACTAAAAACTTCAATGAGGATCATCAAACAATAACTAGTTTTTGCTAAGGCTACAGGTCAACAATATTATTTTTTTCAAAGTACATTAAGGATCTCTTCCTTTCCCTTCTGTCTTCCTTCTCTCCTTGGGGATGACTTTTGGGTTCATTGACTTGCTTTTTTCACCATTTATATATTTAGCTCACAACCAAACCCTCTCAATAGAAAAGGCTTTGCACAGCAGAAAGGCAAGAGCGTGCAGGCACTGGTGGTGGAATGGGGACCAAGGGCAGCAGGGTGCCCCCAGCCCAGCACTTCCATGAAATGTCTCATGGCCTGGGATGTGGCTCCAGCAAAGGACAAGCCGGGGCCTGGAGCCATTACATGGGTGTCCAGAAATCCACAGTAATACAACCCATGGCCACCACAGGTAACATTTCTGTATTACCATGAGGAAACCCCTCATTAGAGCTCAAGTCCACAGGTGGGACTCCTGCCCCAGGAGCTGTCTCCTCCTCCTCTTTCCCTGCTGGCAGACGGTGTTTGAAAGCCGCAGCCACAACCCTGCGAGCCAGGAGCGCCGTGGAGACCCTTCTGCAGCTGCCGGGCCGGAGGGCCAGAGGAGGCCAGGCTCCTCCTCCGCCCCAGGCCTTGGCGCAGCGGCGGGACGCGCTCTCGGTGCCGGCAGTGCCGGGAGAGCGGCCCGGCCGGCCCCCGCCGGCTGCCACCGCAACACCGCCGCTGGCGGGAGCCCGGCTGCGGAGCATCCCCCGCTGACGTCCCGCCTGGCCACAGCAAGCAGCCCCAGCTCACCTCTTCCTCCCCAAAGGTTGCCCTCGCCCCGAAGCTGTCGGCGAGCGCAGCCGCCGGTGCAATCGCCGCCTGACCCGGCTGAGCGGCGGCGGGAGGCTCCGGCCGCAGCCCGAGCAGGAGGCACAACCGCAGCCCGGAGAGAGGCAGGCTCACAGCGTGCAACCCCGGGCACGGAAACTGCAGGAGAAATATCACCTCCTTTGATTTCTGTATTTTTGGGTCTAATTCCTAACGCCATGCGCCTCGTGAGCAGGAAGGCAAATGATGCAATAAAACTGTTTTGAAATCCTTATTTATGTTTTTTTCTCCCGCTGATATTTTTTTGGAAAAGATGAGTACTGAATGTTAACAGTTATTCCTCATAAATAACTCATTTTCCTGGTTAAAACAGTCCAGGATGGTGTCAGAGCTAATTCACAACACAGTGTGCTGTGACTAGCTTGGCTGCTCACAGTCCAGGATTTCGATCAGCTTCTCTGACAACAATTAACCCTTTGGAACAGGAATAACCAACTTCTTGGAAGGATGACAAAGCACTCCCAGCCCATCAAAATTAATAACCATTGATAAACATTGCTTCAAAAGCCAGTGTAACAATAGGTCATCTTAATTAATTCAAGCCATTTCATTATTTTCTCCAAAACACCTTCACCATGTCAGCGAACTAAATGCCACCACACTCCCAAAGCCACATGTATTTTAGCATTGATCGGACAAAGAGGTTCTTTCCAAAAGGAAAGTTTCAGCCAAACACAATGAAGGGGCAGGTCCCACCCCTGGGAGACTACAAGCTAAACTCCCCAGTCTCCCTGACAGGAGCTGACAGGGGCCAGCCACATGCTGCTGGACCCGTCAGAGCTTTCCCCAGCACCAAGAGCCATGGGGAGGATGTATGTGAGCTACACTGGAAATGCTCAGCACATGGTTTTCCAGAGGATCACAACTTACAAACCAAAACATGAATCCGCGGTAGCTCAGAAAGGCGGCTGGCTTGATATGGAAATAGCTGAAATTTCAGCCTCTTTCCCCACCCCTGCTGCATATGTCCAAGAGCTGTTAAAACAATAAAAATATCTATAATTAGCAAACCTACATACACCCATTTTCTTTGCAATATTTTTAGCAATATTGGGCCAAGTTACTCAAACTTTCCAAAGAAAAATAACTGTAAGGAGAATTCCCTCCTCTGAAATGAAAGCAGAAGAAAATTATGAAGTTAAAAAGGGTGAGAATGGAAACGGTTGTGCAACCTTAGTCATAATAAGGACTGAAAAAAACGATTGCTGTTTATTACATTTATTTCATGTTGTCTGATAAATAGATTTCATGTTTTCCTCAGCAGTCACAACTGAAGACTGTATAAAAGACCAAACGTAAAAATATCTTTGTTCATATGCTTTGGCTTTCAAACCTACCTTCTATATGGGTTTGGAGCTAGGATGGTGTATCTAGAGGCTGTAATAAAAATCCCATTCTCAGGGTAACAACAGGCCCTCTGCTTTGTAAATAATTGAGGTTGCTTCCTTCTCTGTGTAACTGTTCAATTTTCACCCTGTCTTTATTTTTAAAAAATACAAAAAAAAAATTAAGAGATAAATATTTTAAAATAAGCTTCTTTATATACCCCTCCCACTCCACCTCCCCCCGCCCCCACCCAAGTTTTTGTACCACAAGTATATTGCTTTTGAATCAGGAGATAATATGACAGGGCAAAAATTCCTTTTCCACAATATAAAAAATTATGCTGAATGGTTAGTTCATTAAACAGACTGAAAATCTGTTCTACTAACAGGTTAATATAATTGTATTTGATTTTTCTGCTTGCATAGCAGAGAAAAAGAACCTCAAGGTAGCAACAAAGATACCCATCTCTTTGATCTGTCACTGAAAGTGGACAGCAAAAAAAAATTAGTTCAGTCCATATTGTTTTAAAGATATTGTCTACATAGCTGCTAAAGAAAGTAGAAGCAAAATGCGGGATTATGGTATATTTTTCTCCCTAAAATCTTTGAAGGTAAAATTAGGATAGTCATTTAGTGAACTATGCAGGCTTCATTCCTGGCTTAATGCAGAGGTGATGGAGAGCAGCTGTGAAGCTCAATGGTTACAGGTCAGAACAACGTGCTGCAATTTTCCTCTTGCCAGTGTATATTTATACTCAGCTCCCTGGCTGTAGGTATTTCCCCATTTTACTCTCGGTCTAGGAAAATGACAAATAAAGATGAGAAGGAGAAGAAAAGGGAGGCTCTCCTTTTTGGTGTGCAGCCCAGTTTTCTAGTTAGAAGGGAGCTTGCTTCACCGCTCAAAGGACAAACAATCCTGGGAGCATCTAAATTTACTCCCATTCTGGCATTTGGTAACGCAGCCTCACTCCAGCCTTTGGTAATTCAAAGACAATGACTATGTAAACCTCAGCCTTAGCTTTCTTCCCAAGGCTTGGCTCCTTCTATCACTGTGCTCCAGAGCCTGCTCTGTCCCAGAGTTTTCCAGCTGAAAGGGTTAATTGAACCTTTTTGCCAGCCCTACTCAGCGTAACTTCTCTGGGCCTCAGAAGAAGTTAGCACTTGAACCTCAGCGGGTGACTCAGAGACCCCTGCCAAATGAATTCCTGGTTTAAGTGCATTGACACTGATGGAGTTACAAGAGGAACAAAACTTGTCCTTTGCCTTATTTGCTGTTATCCACAATAGGCAGCTCTATTTTTCTACATAACAAGTACCAGAATACTGAGTATATTAGCTGCCAAGAAACGCAGAACAAACAGACTTACAAGTTTTTCCCCTTATTTCCATCATCTGACCTTTGCTTTTTATGTCTTAGGAGCTAGTTTCAACTTTATTTACATATATAATCTAGATGAAATGCTAGTTTGTGTGTAGAAAGCTATGTAGACTTTCAAAGTCTTTGAATTTGACTTTCCTTTTTTTTCAGAGCACAACATAATGAATTAATGGAAACATGAAAATGTTAGGTTTTAGAATGATTTTCATGTCAAGTTTCTGATTCTTTCAGCCCAGACTTGATCCCTTATTCTTCCCTAGAGGTTTGAAGCATTAGTTCACAGTCTAAAATATGAACGTTGTCCTCACACAAAAGGTACTAAAATCACTCATATTACCCAGTTCAATAATAATAGGTTTGGAATCCCCATGAAAAGATTGACTGTAACAAAAGGTGCTACTAGCCATCTCAATTTTGCATAAAGTATCAGTAGAAAGAAAATTAATTATTAAAACAGTTGCATTCAAATTCTTAGGAAGAGAGAAAAATCTAAGAAACTGAGTGAATACTAAGAGAGTCAACATAAAAAGTAAACCAGATAATAATCTAAGTATGGCTTATGGGGGGTGAGAAGATTTTAAATAGAATCACAGGATCACAGACTGGTTTGGGCTGAGCAATCCCAATTCTCTCATCCATTTCTCATACAAGAGGTGCTCCATCCCTCCAATCAACTTTGTGGCCCCTCCTTTGGACTCGCTCCAACAGGTCTACATCCTTCCTGTGATGGGGACCCCAGAGATGGACACAGCAGTGCAGGTGGTGTCCCCAAGGCTTCAAACCTGCAGCTGAATACATTGACTCTGGTTTTCTTCACCAGTCTGGTCAACTTTGGACATTTAACTTACATTTTCCAATCTCCAAACTTTTACTACTATGTATCTGCCTAGAGTTGGCTCTGATTTCTAGTGAGAAAGAATATCTCACTTCTACCCTATACTCTGTGTCTAGGCTATGCTATCTTCCCAATTTTATATACCAAATGAAAACCAATATGGTACTGAGTTGTGCTAAATCTTAGTCTTCCTTGGTTAGGAATTTTTCACAAAACAACAGTAAGTAGCCCGCAACATTGAAACAAAGGGAATGATGAATTAAAAAAAATAAAGTGCTAACTTCTACTTACAGTTCTTATTAAAGCAAAGCATCAATTCTGACATAAATACTTAAATTCTGCATATGTTTACTGAAAAAATCTTTTCTATTCATGCCTCCATACATCAGAAGAACACTATTGTGATAAAACCACTTTATCTAAAACTGAACAAGAGAAGGTTCTTCACAGGGATTCTGTGCATAATCAAAGAAAAAATAATTTGGGTTTACTGATATACCTATTTTATTAATTTTTTTTAACATTAAAATTTAACATTCACATGGTTTTATTATGGTTTTTTGTTATCTCTGTCCCCACCAGTTTACAGATGATCATCAACTCAGTATCTCTGGGGCAGGAGCCGGGAGCTCTGTGGAAAAAACACCCTTCCAAATTGCATGGTAGTATTTATTATTTAGTGGCTAAGAGACTGGATTTTTTTTATCTGCTACCATACACAACCCACATGGTCAGCAAGAAACCATCAAAGCAGTCCAGATGGTTATTCCCAGAGTTAGGTATTTTTCAGACAGGGATGTAAAAAAATCCAACAAACCAAAGGAGCGAGAAGTGAAGGCACTTTTGAGGGGACACCATTACCAAACTCAAGAGCAACAGTGACATTAACTGTAAGGCACAAGCTCAGCATGAAGCATCTGGATGGTGGAGCTCTGCTGCTTCAGTGAAAGCCACTGATGCCATGCTTTTATTATCAGAGAGAAAAATCCTTCCCAAAATATAATAATAAAAAAATCAATCCAGATGATTAAAACTTACTCACATGCAATAGCTCTCTGACTTTGACATTATTACCTCTCTGCTCCTAAACCCTAAATTTACAGGTGACCAGCTAATCACAGTAGTTTTTGATAGCTTTTTCATTCTCCAGCAGCAATGCCACCCCAGTTTTGACTTGGAGGTTGTATAGTTTTAGATTGCATTGATTAAAATGAGAAGAAACTTAATCTACTCTAGTTCTAATTCTTCATATGATCATAGGAAATAGGATCACATTTTAAATACCATATTTAAAAATAGCTCTAGAAAACATGCATTTCTATAGGCCAAGTGCTTTTCTCAAGGTGGGAAAGACGAGTAATGCTTGCAGAAGACAAGTACAGTAGCTGGGGATGTGGTACAGCAAACTTGGTTAAAGTCAGTTAAATTCTGAAGTTAATAAAATTTTGGTTCAAAATGTTCCTGGGAGGATGAATGCAGTCTCAAAAGGCAGTTGAGACTGCACATTAAAGCCTCTAGGAACTGTTGAGCAGACCTCCCATCACCCTGCCAGATACTGAACCTCAAATGAAACAAATGAAAATATCTCAGTTTCAGAAGACTTGTAAAGCAAAACCTATGTAACCTGCTTTTCCAAAACACACATACTGCAAATACAGATACTGACTGTACTGACATTTCTCCATTGCAGCTTAAAATAACACCCTGTGTGATGCCTATATGCTGAGCTGTTAGCTGAATTTTGGATTTTCTAAACATTGAGTTTGCTTTCAAAGAACAACACTCCGGTTTCTGTACAATACACGAAAGCACACTGGCTCTTCAGCTGGGAAACAAAGTTAAGAATGTGTGGGCTTTGGCTTCAAAATTAACCATGCTTTAGTAATCTAGTATACTAAACTGTTTCTTATTAATGTATCATGCAAATACTCTCCAGTCCTCCCACAAGTCTGACACTTTCCCAACATATCAATAGCAAATGTTCTGTGAAATGCAACTTTTCTGATGTAGGCCACCCTGACTTTCAGTGTGATCTCAATCCACCATCCAAATCTTCATGGCAGATGCAGAATAGGTTCTTTAGTAAGGGAAAAAATATAGGGAAAAAAAAAGTTTTGTTGCTACTTTGATGCATCAAATTAATTTTCTTCAGCAGAGAGACTGCTTTTGTTTATTCTTTTTTTCTTAATTATGGCTGAACAGCATCAGGTTTGTTGTGTTCTCAGAGTGAGAATGTAAGGTAATGTCGGGAGATTGTTGGTACCAGCCCTTCATTAGTGCAACTAGCTGATTTTACATACAATTTTGAAGTACCTCAGCTTAACCCCAGCTGTTTTCTGTCTTAATGCAGATGAGATGGAGAATATATCCAGGGACTTTTCTTACATGACAAATATGTTCTGCAGAGGCTCTGCCACCACTGTCCTATCTCCCAGAGCAGATTTTTATTTGACATTGCTGTTGCCAAGCCACCCGCCAGCTTCACATCCCTTCTCCAGGTGGCATATGTGACAAGGTAAGCACAGGGCAATGTCTCATGGACCACCAAGAGCTATTTGTGAGCAGGCTGGCTGCTGCTAGCTGCAGCAGAAAGCAGGTGGACCTGCCCTGCTAGCCAAGAGGCTTTGTGGTTTGCCCCAGCATCTGCCCCACCTTGGTTGGTAGCAGCACCAGTGTGACCCTTACCCTCGCTGTTTCAAATCCACCAGCCTGCAGTCCAGGGGTCACCACAGGTTGTGACCCAAACAGGAGGTAATTCAAAATGTAGGGTATGAAAGGAGTACATAGCCACTGATATTTGGTTTTCATACGTTTGTGCTTTCCATCTTTTATGCTACAATTGAAGCCACAGTGTGATCTACTCTCCTCTGACTCGGCCATGGCATCTTTCAGGAGCTTTCTGTAGGCACTGCTGAAATAGAGAACCTTGAGAAATTATAAAGGAGGGTAACATATTCGAATGTTTAGCTTTTTATCTCCCTTCTGCTTTTAATATTCTCTGTTCAGATGCACTATGGTTTTCCCTCATGAAATTCAGAGCTATCCCTTCACAAAGGCTACATTAACAGTGCAGGAGACAAAAGCCATGTGAGTTGTGCGAAGGCAGATCTAGGGTGACGCAGTGGCTGAGCAGAATGAGCTCAGAAAAATAACAGTGCATACATCAGGGGTGGAAGGCAAATTAAAGAGCTTTGGAAGCTAAGGTGGGGCTGGATGCTAACCAGACACTAGTACCCAGAGCACACAAAAAAACTAGAGAAGTGCCATGATAGTGGCATGGGTCAGGGAGAAAAAATGAGCAGCTGTGTTTCAACTGAATTGCATTTCAGAGGGGAGCTGACGGGTTCCAGTGGCCACTCATGGACCACACAAACATTTCACCACTTGCCTCTTTAGACATGGATGGGAGAAGCAACAAAAAACTTCATCAAAAAATAGAGTCCCTCTGCAATGCTCTTCACTGCCTACACCTACAGAATTCCTGGATTTTTTTGTTTGTTTGTTTGTTTGCTCCTTTCTAAATCTAGGTCTTAGAGTTAGGAGATGATGAGGAAAAAAACACAGGCAACTGTGTTGGCAAAACACAGGCCACTGCTCAACGAAGTTCTGTTTGTCCTAGTAAGGGTTTGAGCTAAAACAAAAGCTAAGTGAAGCAGTCCAGAATTTGGCCCAGGTGTCCCAAAGCAATGTCCTCTGCCATATTTCATTCTGCATCCATACTGTGTCCTCTTCAGCAAATGCAAACTCGCCGTGCTTGTAAAGGACAAAGAGCTTTGCACTCAGGCTTACCACAAGACACGAAAAATGAGGGGGAAACTGGTTTTGCTAGACTTATTTGGATTATGCCTTTTTTTACCCCCAAAACTGAAAACAACTGGAAATACTTAGGAAATTCAGGAGATTTAGGGGTTGTTTGTACAGCAAATGAAAACAACTGACCCAAATGTCTCTATATTTTAAAGCTTCAAGGTAGGGGCATATAAAAATAACCAGGTTCTCTGGTTTCTATTGCCTAAAGAAAACTTAAATCTAAAATAATTGTTTTTAAAACTTGATTTC